>NC_136504.1:117953940-117996440 GCF_053919585.1 Euprymna scolopes
TTTGGGATATTTATCAACAAGGTTTTTACAAGCATCAACACTGATTTTTGACCATTCTTCAATGCAGTAGTTCTTCAAATCCCTCAAATTTCTAGGTTTCCGCTTTTTAACCTCAGTTTTCAATATGTGCCAGAGGTTTTCGATAGGGTTCAGGTCGGGACTCTGGCTAGGCCATTCCAAAACATTAATTTGATTATCCTCAAACCATTTCTTGACTATTTTGGCAGTATGTTTTGGATCATTATCCTGTTGAAGGACCCAGTTTGGTCCTAAATGGAGCTTCTCCGCATCCTGTCTAATGTTTTTCTGGAGTATCTCCAAATATTGCTCCTTCTTCATGGTTCCATCTATCTTGACCAAACTACCTGGACCACTAGCCGAAAAGGAGCCCCAAAACATTAGGCTACCACCACCATGTTTCACCGTGGGTATGGTGTTCTTTGGGTTGTAAGCTTCTCCTTTCTTCCTTCAAACGTAAGAAGCATCCATATGGCCAAACAATTCAATTTTTGTTTCGTCAGTCCACAAAATACTTGAGAAAACGGACTCTGGAGAATTCACATGGGTCCTAGCAAACTTTAGACGTGCTGCAAGGTGTTTTCCGGTGTGCAATGGAGTCCTTCTTGGTCTTCTTCCTTTCAGACCATTTTCATGCAGAGTCCTTTGCAATGTTTGCCTTGATATTTTTATGCCAGAAGACTCCAGATTTTCTAAAATGTCCTTATTAGTGGTGGTTGGATTTGCATTAACACTTCTTACAATATTCCTGGTGGCTCTAGCAGACAGTTTCCTTTTCCTTCCTCTACCAATCAAGTTGTTTGTTGTGTGGTGGCTCTGGAATTTTTTGATGATGCTCTGTACTGTTGCTGTAGGGACCTCAAATTTCTTGGAAATTGACTTGTAACCTAAACCATCCTTATGTGAATTCACAATTTTAGTCCTAAGATCATTACTAAGCTCTTTTTTCTTCCCCATTCTAATAATTTTTATTCTTTTATTGGTTTTCAGTTGATATCATTTTAATTTCTGAAAAATGCAAAAAACGAAATGAAATTAATCAAAGGTTGTATAAAAGCATTCAAAATAAGAATCAAACAGAAAACAAACAGTCAGAAACTCGATTAATACTGAAAAAATAAGGGGGTATGATTATTTTTGAACATTGCAGATTTTATAAATAGCTGTATATTTCTTTTATTACAAGTATCCCGAGATTTTAAAATGACGAAAATGATCAGAAGAGGTTTATTAAGAATATGTATCAATATGGACGTAAACTATAAATTCTTACAAAAGTTACACCAAATAAACTCAATTTTCAAGGGGGGTATGAATAATATCGGGCACAAGTGTATATATATATATCTTTCAGTTAAGATATATATATATATATATATATATATATCTTTCAGTTAAGATATATATATATATATCTTTCAGTCAATATATATATATATATATATCTTTCAGTCAATATATATATATATATATCTTTCAGTCAATATATATATATATATATATATCTTTCAGTCAATATATATATATATATATATCTTTCAGTCAATATATATATATATATCTTTCAGTCAATATATATATATATATCTTTCAGTCAATATATATATATATATATATCTTTCAGTCAATATATATATATATATATCTTTCAGTCAATATATATATATATATATCTTTCAGTCAATATATATATATATATATCTTTCAGTCAATATATATAAATATATATATATATATCTTTCAGTCAATATATATAAATATATATATATATCTTTCAGTCAATATATATATATATATATATCTTTCAGTCAATATATATATATATATATCTTTCAGTCAATATATATATATATATATATCTTTCAGTCAATATATATATATATATATCTTTCAGTCAATATATATATATATATATCTTTCAGTCAATATATATATATATATATATATATATATATATATATATATATCTGTCAGTCAATATATATATATATATATCTGTCAGTCAATATATATATATATATATCTGTCAGTCAATATATATATATATATATCTTTCAGTCAATATATATATATATATCTTTCAGTCAATATATATATATATATCTTTCAGTCAATATATATATGTATATCTTTCAGTCAATATATATATGTATATCTTTCAGTCAATATATATATATATATATATATCTTTCAGTCAATATATATATATATATATCTTTCAGTCAATATATATATATATATCTTTCAGTCAATATATTGTTAATGTTTCGTACATGTCAGAGGTATCTGAATTTTCACAAAGGTTTATCCAACCACTCTTTCTCACCTTTGCACTAAATAAAGCCTACATTATGACACCTAGCTGGTATGTTCCAAAATTCATAATGATCAGTTAATTAGTTTAGGAGTGAATACAATACATACAAATATAAAAACATTCCTTTTATGTCGAGATAAAACTTTATTTTTCATTCCAACAATGAACTATTTTGGACGTCACTTATTTCTTGGTGAATATTCACTCTCCATCCAAGTTATGGTATGAACCCGGTCATTTCCCTCCAGCTATGGGTGAAATAGCAGATCCTGTTCAATATCGTGTTTGTTAATGATATTGCTTTCACCATAAAAAGGACAAAAAGGATTGATGTGTCATAAATCAACTCAGAAGTTTCTCTCTCTCTCTCTCTCTCTCTCTCTATATATATATATATATATATATATATATATATATATATAGAGAGAGAGAGAGAGAGAGAGAGAGAGAGAGCAATATAGAGAATAAATGACAAAAAGTTATATTCCAAAATTCATTATGTTGCCCATCTTATAATTTATTCCTTTAATTCAGTTGACTTATACAATACTTGACAGTATCTGTTTCATAGCACAAAATCAATCACTTAATTATTATATCAATCAGTGAATTTATTATGGCCTTAACTCATCAGGAGAAATAGCAACAATCAATCCGTCAAAAGGAATTGAAGTGTGATTTTACATGATAAAAATCCGAAAATTAGAAGAGGAACTTGCCAAGAGTTGTATAAGTCAACTGAATTAAAGGAATAAATTATAAGATGGTCAACATCATGAATTTTGGAATATAACTTTTTGTCATTTATTCTTTATATTGCTGTGTAATTACAGTGAGCTTCTTAAATAAAGATTGATATATAATAAGAAAATATCTTTCTACAGAAATGTGTGTGTGTGTATATATATATATATATTTTTTTTTTTGTATATATATATATATATATATATATTCTTTTTTTTTTTCATGAAAACAATGTACTTCATTTTTTTTTTAAATCCAAATTCTACTTATGTTTATCATGAGCTTCAAGTTTACAACTGTGATAAAAATTTTATCATATATTACCCATTTTTTGTTTGTATTTTACAACTTACCTTATAACAAGGCCATTTACTATAACGAATTGTTTCTATAACAAGGTTGTTTCCTATGACGGACTGTGTCTATAACAAGGTTGTTTCCTATGACGGACTGTGTCTATAACAAGGTTGTTTCCTATGACGGACTGTGTCTATAACAAGGTTGTTTCCTATGATGGACTGTGTCTATAACAAGGTTGTTTCCTATGACGGACTGTGTCTATAACAAGACTGTTTCCTATGACAGGCTGAGAGATTTAGTATTTGCCACGACTTTACGATGTCACGGGCGTTTGAAATAACGTCTTTTAAATGTACGTCAAGACGTGAGTGACTTGCAAAAATGTTGGTGCAAAAAATGGCTTAGCTGACAGTTAAAGAAATTTTTGGGCAATTTTTTAATATTTGTTGTCCGAGAGATCAATCTTTCTAATGATACCAGTTTTGTCAATGTTTGTTGCGTGTGTCGAAAGTTTTTCTTTTGTCTTTTATATAATAGGCTAGTGGGGGTGCCCAGGTGTTTGTAGGTGTGTGTGATGGGGAGGGGGTAAATCAAAACAAAATGTTTCAATATTAAAAAAAAACCGATGTAAACCAAAACAGCAAGCACAAAAAAATCGAGGTGTACGTGTAGGGGATGGGGGGGGGGGTAAATCAAAATATTTTAAAAAAAAAATCGAGGTGTACGTGTAGGGGAGGGGGTATATTCAAAATACTTAAAAAAAAAAAAAACGAGAATAAACTTCTTTAGAAAATCTGAAAAAACAATGTATGTCATGGAAAAAGAAAGAACGAATCCGCAAACGTGAAGCGGATGATGTTGGAACTTGTTAAAAAAAATTGGGGAAAAAAAAAAAAAAAAAAAAGATATCCTACATCACGATTCGAACTCGCAACCTTTAGATAATGACGCTGCTCTTTAACCAACTGAGCTAAGAAACTGAAATTGGGTCGGTTTTTGTAATTTAAAAAAAAAAACTAATTCAATAGACGTCGCCATTGGCGCATGTGTATATTGTTATCTTGTCATGAAGGAACGATTTTTTGCTACCCCTCCCTGTAAAAAAGCGAGCCGTTGAGGATGAAGGAATTAATGTTTTTAGCCAATTTTTAGATATTTGCCGGTCAAATCCATGGCCTTTGTCGAAAATTTTTGCAAGACATACAAACACACACACATACATTTTGCCTTTTATATATATATAGACTAGCGGGGGTGCCTGGCATTGTCTGGGTGTTTGGAGGATTGTTTGTTGGGGGAGGGGGGTTTACCCTGTTTAAATATTATAAAAAAAACACGATGTTAAAAAAATTGGAAAAAACAAAACAAAACAGTGTATGAACATAAAGAAAAAAATGAACGGCGAAAAGCAATCAACAAATTGACTGCTTATGTCATTAAAAAATTTTAAAGAATTACATTTTTTTTTTAATGTAAATAAGTAATTAATAAATTTCGAGAATCTATCAAAAACCTATTTTAATTTCTAAAAATGTTTTCAACACTAAAATATGTGTAATTCAACAATAACTCAAAACTTGCAATATTTATGGTGTAATGCCTACAAATTTCCATTAATCATTTTAAAATGATTTTTTTGTAGAAAAATTTAAACTACTTGATCGATTTATGTGATTTTTGGAATATGCCATTTTTATTTTGTCATTTGGACAAGAACCAACTTTGTTTATTCCAAGTTACCTGTCCCTTCTTTCATAGGAATTTGTAGCAATTGTCATATTTATTGCTGTTCTCAATATTTCTTTTTGGAAAATCAGGGTTCGTACAAACTTGAAAAGTTCTTGAATTTAGATTTTTGCCTTGAAAAGGCCTTATTTTTATTAACACCTTGAAAAAAATCCTTGAAAATATGGAAAATTTCTTGAAAAGGCCTTAAAAATTGTATTCTTTATGTCCAATAAAAGGTGTGACGAAATATTAAAAATAAAATTGAAATAAATACTATTAAATTATTTTTAAGTATATATAAATAAAATTACCCTTACCCCTCTCTAAAAAATACTTGTGCAGATGGGACTCACCAATGGTGACCTCCCCCCCCCAAAAAAAAAAGAAGTGATAATTTAAAATTAGACCATATATATATATATATATATATATATATACAGGGTGTCCATAAATCTGGCTACATAATGTAGCCAGACTTTGTGGAAGCATCCTCTAGATTATGTAGCCAGACTTTGTGGCCGCCCTGTATTTATGTTTTCTCTGTGATAAAAACATTAAGTGCAAATTCAAAATATAAGTTTAGTAAGCCAATTCAACGCAGATTTTTTTTTTTTTTTTTAATGAATAAACATTTATTTGTTTATAAATCAAACTGTTTGACATAATCGCGTCTTCATCAGGATAGACACAGTTTTTTGTTTTTCCTCATTTTTTTTTTTTTATTCCTCGTGGCATGATGCCACTAAGAATAGCAAGACCTATTTTGTGTTATCACCAATGATTTTTAAATGTCCAGGTTGGAAGATCAGTGTTTTCTCCATGAATATTCTTTCTTTTTTTTTTTTTTTCAACTTTTTTTGTCACAAGAAAGAAAAAAAAAATGTATTTTTTATGTATTTCTTCATATTGGTACTTTTCATGATATTTAGAATTCAAGAAAATACAGAAATGTGCATACTAGTCACGGGATGAAGATGAAAATTTGGCATTCCAGCATCGTCCTCGAGACATTTCATTATTGCATTACCTCCCTTGTTTTTTAGACGGTGATAGATGATTTGGTGTCCCTGACGAAACATCTTCCAACAAATATGTATTATATTATTTTATATGAAAATAAGTGGAACAATGTGAACAATTCTTATTTTATTTTAAAAAATGTGTAATATTTATTTCTTGTAACTGTTAATTTTACATAAAGCATTCTTAAAAGTAAAACATTTTTTTTAGAAAAGTATAATTCTTATGCCAAACTACTTATAATAATAATACAAATACTACTACTACTACTAATAATAATATTAAAAGCATAATACTAACAATTCGTCGGAGAATGTGATAAATTTCTTCGGTTAAAATGTCTGATGTTTCGTCGGGGACGCCAAATCTTCTATCACCATCTACAAAATGGGAAGTAATACAAGAAGAAATATGTCGGAATGCCGAAAAATTCCCCCAATTTTACTGTTTTGATGAGGGTGTGCAAAAAAAAAAAAAAAAGGCGTCCATTGAATCAGTGCACAAGAGCAGACAACCCTAATGCACATGAAAACTATCAACGCAATCAGTGATTACCTCCTCTTATTTTCTCTAATAAAACATGGCTTTGTCTGTCACTTATTGGTAAAAAAACGGCAAAATTATTTTTCATTAAAAAAAAAAAACTTGATCAATTTTGTGATTTTTGGAATATGCAATCTTCATTCCGTGACAAATAGGTACAATATAAAAGTTTTACTTCATTTTTGTTTATCGTTAAAAGTGCCAATCTGAATAAGCACCCCTCATTTTCATGGTAGTTCTTCCAGTTGCAACATTTTTAATAAATCACTCATCAATTGTCATACAATCGTTTTCATCCATTTTATTTCTTCATATTTGTAGCTTACCACTCATACCAGAGCCCTACGGACAAATTTATCTTTAGTTAACCTTTGATAACTAAATATTTTCGTTTACTAGCCAAATAGAAAAGTTACTAGCCAAACGCATATGATTTTTGGAATATAACATTTTGTTCCATAACAAGTACATACATCAAAGATTTATTTTTGTTTTTTAAATAACTGTAATTCTAAATATGCACTGAATTTTATGTTAAGATTTGAAATTATAAATATTTGAATTTCTTCAGATTTTTTTTTTTTTTTAAACAACCTTCATTAAAAGAAGTGTATATTGTTCTATTATACCTTTTATTGTTTAAATAATTTGACTTTGTTCGTTTTATAAAAAAAAATGGTTGAAAAAAAACATTTTTTACTCAGTAACCCTTTATGACCTAGTTGAACTAATTCGTTCAGTCATAAATAAATGAATATAACAGCATAAATAAAGTGGGAATTGATTCAAACACATCTTGTACGTATTAGTTCAGTATCTGGGTAGACAGCAGGTAGCTCCAGATTGCAACTGTCCATTGCTTACATTCAGTATGCCGTATCTGGGTAGACAGCAGGTAGCTCCAGATTGCAACTGTCCATTGCTTACATTCAGTATGCCGCCATCTGTCTCGGAGAGTGGAGAATTTCGTTTGTTGTCATGAACACACTTTTTTGGATAATAATCAAGGTAAATTTATAAAATACAAAAATTTTCAGTGGCAGTTTAATGAAAGATCGTTATTGTAAAAAAAAAAAAAGGCTTAAAATGATATCATTACCGTTTAAACAAACTAAAATTGACAATAAATGTTTTTTTAATCATCTACATCATGATCAAGGTCATAAAGGGTTAATTTATGTCTTCCTGTCTCCTTAAAAATCTGTCAATACTTTTAGTATGAAGAAAAAGCTTGACAAAATCATATCTAAAAAAAAAAATGTTACAAATTAGATTCTTTCCTGTTTTTCTTGGTCTTTTTCATCTTTTGACACTGAAAATGTTAAATTAAAAATTTATGAGGGGAGGGGATTAACTTTCTCCTCCACATACACACTCGAGGGCGGAGAGAGGTCTTTCATTTAATTTTGATTGTTTTATATTTTTTTTCTATTATTTGTTTTGTTTTTTTATGTATGTTCCCCTCTCTTTGCACAAAGAGTGAGAAGGAGATGGTGAAATTTATTTTGATTTCATTAAAAAAAATTTTTTTTTTTTTTCATTTATAAAAAATTTTTTTATTTTTAATTTTTATAATTTAACTTTTTAATTTTTTTTAATTAAGAAATAAGACAGTTATTATTAAAGACATTATTGTAAATTAATTTAGATAAAAAAAAAAATTGTTGCTATTCGCATTTCAAAAATTGACATTGCGGTTGTATTCATATAATGGTTGAAAAACTGGGTTTTGATTTTTTTCTCATTGTTTTTTTTTTTTTTATCATCCGATGAAATCACTATGGACTTCAAATTTGTACTTATTTTATAAAAATAAAGGTCGCACTTATTGTATAAAAAAAAAAAAACAACTTTTTTTTAAAAAAATTAAATTCTCAATAAAATTGAGTTGGGGAAAAAAAATTGACTTGTCTATTTTTTTTTTTTTTTTTTTTTTTTTTTTTTTTTTACATAGCTTGAACACTCGTTCCAGAAATAGTTTCTGAAAAATCGGAAACACTTGAAATATTTACTAAGCACAAACGACCATGATTCAAAATATTTCAACAAAAGCGTAAATCTGTTGTAAAACTGCATATCTCTGGCTTACAATGTAAAGATGAGCCAAAATCTAACCTCGACTTTATTTCTCCACAGGAAACATGTTGTATGAAGTATACCCAAACTTCCACCATGGAATAACTCAACAAATATGCGTCTGATTTGGATAAAATTGTACATTGTTACACTTATCAAAAAATGTATCGTGGAATGGAAAAATGAAAACGGCACTAATCCTCTGCAGATTTAACTGGCTTCCTCCAAAGGAGGAAGTTTCATGGAAGTAAAAAATTTACAAGTGGTCCCCAGTCGCATGTATATCCTCGTTAGGGGAGATGATGATGTTAGGTTTTTGTAACTCTTGCAAGGAGTTGTCAACATCCTCCTCCATACAGCGCCTCAAATTCCCAAATTGGTCACCCATTTTAGTACTGACCAGGCTGAACGTTGCTTAACTTTGGTACTCTGATGAGAACCTGTATGTCAATGTGATTATGCTGTATTTTAAACATTTTTAAATTGGAATTTTTCAGGGTTGTGTAAGATGTAGGACTTCATTAGCTACAATATGGACTAACTAGTGTTTCTCGATGATGAACAAAGCCAAAGTTATGTTTCTGGATTTTTTAGATTATTTGAATTATTCCGACTACATTCTTGAAATGTGAGAATAACACTCAAGATGGGAACAGTAGTCCAATTGATATAAAGAACCAAATTCATCGACAAATATGTGACGTTTACCTTTTCCTTGATCTTGAACTTTGATATCTCAAAATGAAATCAACTCTGAGTTCGACCATTAAGAATGTGTTTGTGTTCCTTCACAGCACCAGCTGTGATTGTTTACTTGTTATGCTGGTTCAAAGTCGTTATTTAATTCCAATATTTGTTGCAGTTTAATAGTCAGTCAGTGAAGCAACAGAAGAATTCTCGTGCCAAAGAAAATCGCAAAACCTGTTTGAAACAAACTTGTATTTTTTGGTGGTTCCAATAATAAAAAAAAAATATAATCTCACTTTCAATGCAATCCTCTACCTGTATAAGAGCCAAATATGAGGTGCAGTCAATAAGTTTCCAGACTTTTTTGTGCAGGCATTTAAAATTGTTGTAGGCTTTTGAAAATTCAGTAAGTTATTGCTTTATATCTTATGAGATGACTGACCAATCTTTATGATTTCAGGTCCAAATAAACAGCTACAGCAGTAATTGGAATACATTCTACTAAAGCCTGATTGTCACAGCTGGTGAATTTAAAAACTGCAAGTGAGGGCACTTTAGAAGAACGATATGCAATAAAATTTTGCTTTACACTTGGAAAAAATGCTACAGAAGCGTATGGAATGCTTCAGACTGCTTTTGGACCATCTTGCATGAATTGAGCAGTTTTTGAGTGGTATAAGAGATTCAAGAAAGGCAGAGAGCCTGTGAGGTATGATGAGAGATTTAGGAAGAGTAAGAAAGTCAGAACTGTGCATTTAGTAATTGCTCCTGGGCCAAACACTTCATTGATATCGCTAGCTATTTCAACAGCTTTTCGGCTTAACTTGGATCGATATAAGAAAATTTTGCAAATTTGCTTTTATTCCATCTTGTATTCACAGCTCAAAAAAGACAATTGTTTTAAAATGATTGATGATTGTAATTTAAATGATTAGATAGAGCAAAAAACATTCTTTTAAAATGATATATAAACTAAAGGTATTATAATGAAAACTTATTTGAAAATATATCATTTGAAATCAAAATTAAAAATTCTGCAAGAACTTTCTTCTCAGCCTAATGCATACTTGTCATGTTGAAAATAGTAATACATCCAAAAATTATGAAACTTCATCGAGTAGGAAGTTATTTATGGTTAAAAGTAATTTTTATTGAAAATTGGGTAAAGTTGCATTTTTCTTAGATGTTATAAAGTAGACAGTGAAGAATTCACCCATGGGACATGATTCGGAATTCAAAATTTAGATTATGCGACATTTGTCGTCGATAGCGATAAACATTTTTTTACTAAAGACAGTTGTTCTACTCAATGAACTTTCATAATTTTTTATCTTCCCGACATGACAATTAGTATTAGTGAAAGAATGATACTTTTTCTATAAAAAGGAAAGTTAACTTAATTACAAGAAATAAATTATTTTAGTATTATTATTATTATTATTATTAATAACAGAGGGTATAAGTATTTGGGAGTATTGGAGGGTGTAGGCATCATGAAAGAAAAAGTCAGGAAGGAGTATCTTAGAAGAGTGAAACTAATTGCAAAGTCGAAACTGTATGGAGGAAACCTAATGAAAGCAGTAAATGCATGGGCAGTCAGTGTTTTGAGATACAGTGCGGGAATTTTAGAATGGTCTGACAAGGATTTGCATGTCATGGATATCAAAACAAGAAAAGTTTTAACAATGTTTGGTATATTTCACATTCGAAGTAGCGTAGCAAGGCTGTATCAAAAGAGGAAAGATGGTGGGAGAGGATTGAAAAGTGTAAAAGATTGTGTTAGAACCGAGGTGATATCGTTGAAGGAGCATGTGGTTAGAAGTGAGGAGTGGATGCTTAAGGTTGTGGCCAATGAATTGGAGGTATGTGAGACCAAGGCTGATTATGTGAAACGTATGGATAGAGAAAGGGCAGAGGAACTGGCTAGGAAGAAAATGCATGAAAGGTTCTTCCAGGATATAGCAGAAGTGGCTGATGAAAGATCATGGCAATGGCTTAGAGCTGGGTATCTGGCTAAGAGTACTGAAGTTTTTGTTTGTGCAGCACAAGAGCAGGCATTAGGAACACGATTGTTCAAAAAAGTGGTTCTAGGAGAGGAAGTTGCTGCAGAATGCCGGATTTGTGGTAAGACCTTAGAGTCAATTGCGCACCTTGCAGCAGGGTGTAGTGGACTGGCCCAGATAGAGTACCGCAAAAGACACTACTGCATGGGACTCTGGATATAGTGGGAGGTGTGTAAGAGGGTTGGGGTGATGTGTTGGAAAATGGTTTCAGGAGGTGCCTGATGAAGTGAGGATGGCAAGGTAGAGGTATGGTGGGACAAAAGTGTCATAACGACCAAGCAATTGGAACATAATCGTCCAGATTTGGTTGTCATTGACAAGGTCTCAAAAAACTGGCAGATTGTAGACTTTTTAGTACCCTGGTACAGGAATGTGAGAGAGAAGGAGAACGAGAAGTGGAGCAATTATGCTCAATTGGCCTTGGAGATAAGGCGTATACATGGGGTTAAAACACAAATAATCCCGGTCATAGTTGGTAAACTACGAGTAGTATCAAGTCGTCTGGACAATTGAAAAAACTACAAATCCACAATGTTTTAGGCGGCCTTCAGACCTCTGCTATTGTAGGTACCACCAACATCCTTAGGAAAACCCTTGATCTTTGAAGCTCCTGGTTTGAAGCTGGGATTGAGGGAAATCCTCTGGAAATGAATCCCCTTCCCTTTCCAGAGAGACGTTGATAAACGAAATCAGAAGTATTATTATTATTATTATTATTATTTTTATTTTTTATTATTATCATTATTTTATTATTATATTTATTATTTTTATTGTTATTATTTTTTATTATTTTTATTATAATTATTTTATTATTATTGTTTTTATTATTATTATTTTTATTATCATTATGTTTTATTATCATTATTATTTTTTTATTTTTATTATTATTATTATTTTACAAAACATTGTTATCGCTAATATAAATCTCACCTGTCTGTTTAACTTTATGTTTGTTTGTATGTATGTATGTATGTATGTATGTATGTATGTATGTCTGCCTAAAGGCGACAAATTTTCATGAAATCGGTATCGTTTAAGAACTCGACTATTCAGACAAAAATATAAAAAAATTAGCTAAAAATATTAGTTCTTTCACCCTTAGTCGGGCACTTTTCTACAGGGATGTTTTTTCGCCGATATTTTCGAAAGTCATCCTCTCTTTTCGATTGACTAGCCTTAATTTAAACCTACGTCACTTCCAGTTTGGCATGGGCACAACAGCAAACACGTCACGTTTTTTTTTTCTCAAATTCTTTTCTTCCTTCACAGTATGGGTTCGAGCCTGCCTACCTACTACCACTTTTTTTTTTTTTTTTTTGCTCAACAAACACCTCCAAACACCCGGACAATGCCGGGCACCCAGGCTAGTTTAAAATAAAGTAGTTGAAAAAAAAAAATCATTTCGTAATCGTGTAATATTTATTCCTTTACTTTCTGGCACCGTCAGACTTCCACTTGTTTGGACCTCTGAAGGATGCATTATGTGGACAGCATTTCATAGACAATAATGCCGTAATTGCAACCGTGAAAAAATGGATCGCCTTTGCAGGCATTGATTTTTACGACCGAAGCATTGCGTTTTTGTTTGCTTGTTTTTTCTCCTTGAGAACCTGCCCTGAAAAAGTTCTCTGCTCATCTCTGATGCATAATCCTATAGGCAGATGGTCTTTACACTGTCTGCCACAACAACGTATGTAAATGCCTCCATTCGAAGATTTGTGGAGAGATGCAGCTTGGCAGATGGTCAAACATCTGGAAACGTGAACCATCACCAACAACATCAAACGGAAAAGTGACAATGTTCGATGACAAAGACATGCAGATGTATAGTTGAGGTTTAAGAACATTACATCACGAGGAATGACAACAGGACACAAGCGTTTGGTTGTACGATGTACGTGAGATCTTTTATTAACTCCACATTTCTCTCCTCCACTTGTGGAGAGCTCAGGTAAAGGATAGATAACTTAGCATTGACTTAACATGTTATTTTTAATTTTTTTTTTTTTTTTTTTTTTACGTCCACTTCTGACATCATGTGTAGTTAACGAATAATGAGAACAGAACACAAACATTTGCTTATTCATTTAAGATGTACGTGAGATCTTTTATTAACTCCACAACGACAGTGCATTTCTCTCCTCCACTTGTGGAGAGCTCAGGTAAAGGATAGATAACTTAGCATTGACTTAACATGTTATTTTTTTTTTTTTTTTTTTTTTTTTTACGTCCACTTCTGACATCATGTGTAGTTAACGAATAATGAGAACAGAACACAAACATTTGCTTATTCATTTAAGATGTACGTGAGATCTTTTATTAACTCCACAACGACAGTGCATTTCTCTCCTCCACTTGTGGAGAGCTCAGGTAAAGGATAGATAACTTAGCATTGACTTAACATGTTATTTTTAATTTTTTTTTTTTTTTTACGTCCACTTCTGACATCATGTGTAGTTAACGAAGAATGACAACAGAACACAAACATTTGCTTATTCATTTAAGATGTACGTGAGATCTTTTATTGACTCCACAACGACAGTGCATTTCTCTCCTCCACTTGTGGGGAGCTCAGGTAAAGGATAGATAACTTAGCAATGACTTAACATGTTATTTTTTTGACATCATGTGTAGCTAACGAAGAATGACAACAGAACACAAACGTTTGATTATTCATTTAAGATGTACGTGAGATCTTTTATTGACTCCACAACGACAGTGCATTTCTCTCCTCTACTCGTGGAGAACTCAGGTCAAGGATAGATAACTCGGCATTAAGTTAACAACAGGCGAGCAGATATATAAAAGACAAAGCCATTTAACTAGAAATTGTAATTTGGAACAAGCCTGAAAGAATTGCATGCATTATTGATGTTATTGCCGTAAAGGACTTTGGTCTTAACATAGCCACATGGGAAAAGATAAAATATCAGGAGCTCAAGAATCATGTAAAGACGACAGTCTTTGGAGGAAATAAACACTATGTTGCATGAGGGACTGAACAGGAGTTTTCACCGGCTGGAGTTACGCCCCCTTACCGGTATACTCATGTTTGGCAGATGTAAGTAAAGACGCCATTTTTTATAGAAGCTGATCTGTCGTTATGTCTTATTCAATCTATTGACATCCTCGATAATGACACATGGTGGCCGCGAGTGGGATAAAGATATGTACAAAAGGATAAGAAGCGGAAAGTTATTTGCAGAAACAGATAAGTAACTTTATTGTTCTTGTTTAAAATTGTAATTCGTACTTACGTCACGTGGAGAAAAAAAAAATGTCGGAAGGAAGCATGGAAGAAACAAACAGACCAGTGGCTGGCATAAGACCACCAGCGCCCTTATGTATGGAAGATAATTTATCGGCGAACTGGAAGTTGTTTAAACTGAAATAGTATAACTACGCCATTATTACGTGTTTGACAAGACAGTCATTACAATATCAAACGGCACTTTTGCTTCACACGTTGGGAGATGACGCATTGAAAGTTTACTACGGATTTCAATTTCTAACACCTGAGGATGAAAGAACACCCACCGAAATTATTCAGGCATTCGATAAATACGCCATAAGGGAAACGAATGAGACCTACGAGCGTTATGTATTTCATTCTAGAAAGCAAGGAGGATCAGAGACTGTGGAATCCTTTATTACGGCACTTCGGACGTTAGTAAAAACGTGCAATTTTTGTGACAATTGCGTTTCATCAGTACTCAGAGATCAGGTAGTGCTGGGAATACACAACCCCCAGACACAAGCTGAATTATTGAAAATAAGACAGACTTACAAAAATGTATTGACATTTGTAAGCTGTCTGAAAATGCCACGGTCCAGTCCAGAATCCTAAGGCCTGAAGGAGTGAATAAGGTTGATTTTAAACCGAGGAGAAAGACATCGGCACAAACTGACAGAGATTGCTGGGCGTGTTCACTGCGGCATGGACCGAGAAAAGAGTTATGTCCTGCATTTGGCAAGACCTGTTATCAATGTAATGGGAAAAACCACTTTGCCGCGAAATGCAAAGTATCAAGGAAAAAGAAGGTGCAGGCTGTCAAAACCCAATATGAGGGCCAGGAAAACGACAGTAGTAGTTCAGACTATGGACAGGTAGACAACATAACGATTAAGGAAAAGGTGAATGCTGTGAGTCAAGAGGTGATAAAGGCGGAAATGATGGTGAAAGGAAAACCAATTGCTTTTCAGCTCGATAGTGGAGCGTCCATGAACATATTGAATGTGAAACACGTGATTGGAAAAACACTGGAACATTCAAATAAGACCCTTGTCATGTGGAATGGAGCAGAAGTGAAGCCGTTAGGAGAGCGTCGAGTTAAAATGATAAACCCAAAACTGGACAGAAATATGCAGTTAAGTTTGTCATTGTGAAAGAAGATTTCCATCCTTTACTGGGAGCAAATGCAATCCAGAAAATGGAACTTGTCACAATCAATAACGACAAATTCAAAATGGTCGCCAAAGTTTCCCAAATGAATGAATCCAGCACCCAGTACTCGGACAGCATTATCAATGACTTCAGAGATGTATTCAAGGAAGAATTGGGTCAATTACCAGGAGAGGTACATTTGCAGGTGGATCCAGGAGTAACACCAAATGTTGCAGCAACATGGAGAATACCAGTGGCACTTAAAGACAAGCTAAAAGTCGAGTTGGAAAAACTGGTTAAGAAGAATTTTATTGAACCAGCGAGCGACCCAACACCATGGGTAAGTGCGTTAGCACTGCTAACTAAGAAAAATGGAAGCCTGCGGATATGTATAGACCCAAGACCACTGAATAAGGCTCTGAAGAGGGAACATTTTCAGTTACCTACACTGGACGATTTACTACCAGAACTGGCTGACAGCAAGGTATTTTCTACCCTGGATCTACGAGATGGATTCTGGCATGTAAAATTAGACAAAGTCAGCAGTCGCTTAACAACATTTGCTACACCATACGGTAGGTTCCGGTGGAAGGTTTTACCTTTCGGTATTTCTCCAGCTCCAGAGATATTTCAAAAGACCCTTTTTAACAATGTGTCCGATTTGGAGGGGGTGGTTAACAAAGCGGATGATCTTCTGGTGATTGGGAAGGGTAAAACGCTGGGAGAAGCAACAATTGATCATGACCTAAAACTCAGGAAACTGTTGCAGAGATGTTGTGATTGCAGGATGCGATTGAATGCTGGAAAATTGAACTTACGACAAACTATATCTTTCCTGGGACACATAATAACCAGTGATGGTTTACTTCCTGATCCTGGGAAGGTAAGAGCCATAAAAGAGATGTCGTGTCCAACAGATGTGAAAGGAGTGCAACGATTGGTTGGATTCGTGAATTACTGGCAAAATTTCTACCTCACATATCTGATGTGATGGCCCCAATTCGGAATTTAGTGAAGGCAGATGTGCCATGGACATGGTCCCAAATCCATGAAGAGGCTTTTGGGAAAATTAAAGAGTTAGTGAGTGAGGCACCAGTGTTGAGGTACTATGACCTCAACAAATCTTTGGTCATCCAATGCGATGCAAGTGAGAAGGGCATGGGGGCTGCACTACTATAAGAAAGTCAACCCCTAGCCTATACCAGCCGTGCACTGACCGACACAGAAACTCGGTATGCACAGATTGAAAAGGAACTACTAGCAGTAGTCTACACATGTGAACGGTTTCATCAATATACGTTTGGTCGACAGATAACAGTGCTAACCAATCATAAGCCACTGGAGGCGATTATGAAAAAAGAATTGGTGAAATGCCCAAAACGACTTCAAAACATGCTGATGCGACTACAGACTTACGATGCTACAGTTCTGTACCATCCAGGTAAGAAAATGTTCCTTGCAGACACGCTATCAAGAGCATACATCTATGCATTGAGCAGTGAAGATATGGATGATGAAGATGATGTCAAGGAAGCAGAATATATTCCTGTAACAGAGAGAAGGCTGCTTGAACTGCGCTCAGCCACGAAGGAAGACAGAAGCATGCAGCAGTTACAGCAAGTAATTCTGGAAGGATGGCCAGAAGAAAAAATACATCTTGACGCAGAGGTGAGACCATATTTTAACATGCGGAATGAAATGACGGTGCAAGATGGTTTAATTTTCAGAGGAAACCAGGTAGTGGTTCTACTGACACAGCGGGCGGTGTTGAAAGAAAAGCTGCATTCCACACACCTGGGAGTAGAAGGATGTTGCAGAAGAGCAAGAGAATGCTTGTATTGGCCAAATATGAACAGTGACATCAAAGACTATGTGTCAAAGTGCCCCACATGTAGAAAATATGAAGTCGCCAACCCGGCAGAACCATTAATGGTCCATGAAGTTCCTGACAGACCCTGGGCGAAAGTGGGAGTAGATCTCTTTAAGTTTGCAGATAGAGACTATCTGTGCACAGTTGATTATATGAGCAACTTCTGGGAAATCGATCATCTTCTCAATACACAAGCAAAGACAGTGATAACTAAACTTAAACACCATTTTGCACAACATGGAATACCAGATCAGGTCGTAACTGATAATGGGCCTCAGTTTAGTAGCCAGGAATTTTCTACCTTTGCAAAAAAGTGGTGTTTTACACATACACCTCTCAGTCCATACAATAGCAAGGCAAATGGCAAAGTGGAATCTGCGGTAAAGATGGCAAAGAACCTTTTCCGGAAAGCGATGGACGATAAGGCTGATCCATACCTAGCAATGTTGGATCACAGGAATACGCCAGCCAAAGGTCTCTTATCACCAGCTCAGAAGCTGATGTCAAGGAGAACAAAAACACTTCTCCCAACCAGGGAGGATTTACTCAAACCAGAATTGCCCAAAAATCTGAGAAAATCAGTGAAGCAAGACCGCAGGAGGCAAGAACATTCTTTCAACCACAAAGTAAAACCACTTAAACCATTGTATCCTGGAGATGTAGTACAGATGAAACCACACATAAATGGTCAAAAAGAGTGGAGGAAAGCTGTTGTATGGAGGAGACTGGATGAGCGATCATACCATGTAAAAGTGGATGGGGACTTATATCAACGGAATAGAGTAGATTTGAAGAAAACTGCAGAGACACCCCCACTCACATCAGGAATACACCAGCCATATGAAGTGCAGAGCGAGTTACCCAAGAATACAGGGCAGAGTACAGAAGAGATATGTAACTCAGAACCACCTCAATATGAAGGTGAAATAAGAGAAAACCTCAACCCGACCCCATCCCCAACAAAACCAAGTCCGGAAAGGTTGCGGATAACACGGTCAGGAAGAATAATAAGAGATCCTGTGAGATTCAAGGATTTCACAACATAAGTGAAAGGGCAGAATAATCCCTGTTAGGTAGGAGGGTAGTCAGCCCAAGGAATGCCTAGATCACTGTGTTTTGTAGACTGTTTTAATTCTTATCAGACTTTTTGTTGTGTTTTTTTTTTTGTTTTGTTTGTCTTTATCTTCTGTTTTTATTATTGAGAAAAGGGAAGATATTGCATGAGGGACTGAACAGGAGTTTTCACCGGCTGGAGTTACGCCCCCTTACCGGTGTACTCATGTTTGGCAGATGTAAATAAAGACGCCATTTTTTATAGAAGCTGATCTGTCGTTATGTCTTATTCAATCTATTGACATCCTCGATAATGACACACACTATACCGGCTGTGATAGGAGCAGTGGCCCAATGAAAAATAAAATCTGAAGAAATATTTGAAAATAATCCGTGGAAGACTAAGCTGTGACGAAATACAAACAGAAGTCGTAAAGGCAACGACGTCTATTTTTTAAAAAGCCGTTGGATTTATATATTTTATTTTGAAAAATAAACAAGTTTACAAAACAAAATTAGGCACAAGGCCAACCAAAAAAAAAAAAAATGGAGATGGGGGGGGGGTCTATGGACATCCTTGTCACTGTATCTTTGAGTTATCTGAGTCAGGGTATCCCAAAGTGGGCTCCATGGAGCCCTTGTGTGAGTGAGACTGAGGGTCTCCAGAAGCCCCCCCCCTTTTTTTTTTAATTTTTTAAAAAAGGACCCAATGCTTTATATGGAAAAATAAAATGGCTGCAAACATTTAATTATTGATTTTTTTTTTTACTGGAAAGCGATATGATACATAACTACAGGTGTACAGAATTTCAGAATGGTACTTGAAAAAGAAAATTTAAAAAATTAACAAAAAATGCAATTTTTGATGAAACAAAAACGAAAAAATGGCTGTAAACACGAAATATAGTAAAATCACGAACAGGGACACTTAATGAACAAGTATAAATTAAATTTGAAATTAATGTTTTTCATGTTTATTTTAGAAATTATCTTGTAAGTTCTCTATAAGAATCCTTTGTCCTGCTCAGGAGGGGTCCCATGGTGTTCTGAAATTTGAGAAACCCTGATCTAAGCCAATCTCAGCTAGATTTTTCAGTCGCTATACCACATTCACGCTAGGGTTGTCCTACGATAAGATTTCAAAATCAATTCAACTCGTAATGAAAATCAAGTGGCAGGTAGGAAGGGGCTTGATCTCTTAAAACTAATTCAAGTAAACATATACACTCCCATTCACTCTAGCCGCTCTTGTAACGATCTCTTAAAATAACGGTTTGCTATTCAAATCCAGGTGATGGGTTGCAGGTGCTTGCCGCCTCTTACTGGACACTAGACGCTCCTCAACGTAAAACGAAAACCTCGCGCATATATTAACGATGGGAAAAACATTCATGTTCAAAATTAAAAAAATAAAAAAAATGAGCAAAGCAAAACACAAGAAGAAGGATACGATTAAACTTCGTCTGACGTCGATCTTACTCGCCTCCCATCCGAGCCAATCAATCGCCGCCGGACACAGCTGCGCAACGAATCAACACCTTTTACAACACAGCGATGATAAGATCCTTCCACATTCTTTGCTCTTCAATTTTAGAAATGTTAGTAAAAAAAAAAAAAAAAAAAAAATTCCAGTCCAACACCCCTCCTAGGCCTCTCAAAGTTCGAACATAATATATTTTCCCACAGTTCATTTAATCGCCAGCTTGTTCTGTTTAGGCTAGCAAAAAATAAATTAAGACAATCTGGACTTTCGTAGGTTGTATAGAAAATATGGCCGCCTGATGCTGACGTCACTTGAAAACTTAAAAATTGCGAGATCCGGATATAGGAAACGAAATACTTTATATTTTTTGACACAATAAATAAATAAATAAATAAAATGAAATAAAAACAAAGGGCAGACCTAAAGATTATTGCCCCCGTTTCTATTAAGATTTTTTTTTTTTGTCTTTATTTCAATTCTTTCAGCGGATTATAATCGAATGGACACTAGTCTGCCAGATTATAAAACAAATTTAAAAAATAGTAAATATTTAAATATCTATGATGAGTGCTCAGTTACTAATACAACGTTCTAGTAAATCGATCACCCATTTTAGAACCACCCGACGTTTTAGGCCAAATTTCGCGAATTTACCCGTTTTAAAAAAGTATTTTAGCTTTGTTTAAATTTCACTTTTTAAAATAATCCCAATAAAAGCTAAACTGCTTTAAAAAAAAAAAAGAAAAAAAAAAGCTAAATTTGCGAAATTTGGCTTAAAAACGTCGATGATCGATTTACTAGAATGTGGCATTAGAAACTGAGCACTCCATTACAAATATTTTAATATTGAAATTTTTCTTTCTTTTTTGTTTTTTTTAATGATTTAATAATCCGCTGAAAAAATTGAAAAAAAAAAAAAGCTGAAAATAAAAATAAATAGAGAGGGGGCAAGATTCTTCAGGTCCGCCAAATAAATAAGTAAATTCTCTCATGTTTGCAGGAATTCATATGGAGGGAGGAAGGAGAGAGAGAGAGAGAGAGAGAGAGAGAGAGAGAGAGAGAGAGAGAGAGAGAGAGAGAGAGAGAGAGAAACTAATAAATTTGGCAACAAAATGCCATGATGCATAGTATCAAGTAATTCTAATTTGTAAATAAAATATTTTGAAATAATTTCACTTTCGTTTTGCTATTTGATTTTATCCGTCTTATTTCTGACGTTACAGGAAAGGAAGTTGAAACTACTTTATAAATAAATGTTATTCTTAGAAAAATTGAAAATTAAAGATAATTAAAATAATAAATAATATTTCACAAAAATTTAAATTTAAATTATACAAATGAACTAGCAGATCAAAGTCCGTAAGCGACCAAGTTCTCTCTGATTCTTCTCTTCTGATCTTGATCACGTGATACAATGGGTAAAGGGGTGGCTGGTTACTTTTTTTTTGCATCTAAAACCAAGCTTTTGTCTTTACATCATATGCCCCTGCTATGCACTCTCTAAATGCCCCAACTGAAAACTAAAAAGAATTGTGCCTTCGCACTAATGCACAAGTGCCGTTTTTAAAATTATTTTTAATTTTTATTTTTTTTAAGTATAGGAGGAATTCTCGACATAAATCATTTTAGTATTTTTATTTATTTCTTCCCAGCTCAACACCTACCTTTAAAATGACGACTTTTAAAAGTTTTCGGGTATGCTGAAAACGAATATCACATTTAAAATTTGCGCAAACAAGTAGTTTGCTGGAAATTAAGACCTTTATTATCCAATGTAATCCCACTAATGGCCATGTTTTCCCCCAACTGAAAAGTACTCATGTGCATGCGGAGGAGTGTCAGAATTGGCATTAAAAAGAGTGATTATGTAGACTTGCTATCTTTCAAAGTTTATAACAATATGAATAATGTAATTTAAACCCCATTTTTTTTTCAATAAAAGGAGCAAAGACTAAACTTAAAAATAATAAAATATACACTATTTTTTTTAATTGGTTTTCTTTAAAAAAGATTTCACGAAATCCAACGAATTTGAACTTAATCTAAAAATAATAAATATATATATATATATATATAAATTCAAAAACTCACTTCCTATATAAAATACTAATCAATGGATGCTTCCATTCTTCGTTTATGAGAATTTGTCCGTATTTATATTTTATATTCCATGTATTTTTTAAATAAAAGAATTTTTTTTAAACAACCATCTGAAAAGGCCGCCATTACGGAAGCATTAACCGGTGTTAATAAGCCGGTGTTTGTTTGTTTTTTTTTTTTTTGCCTTTCTTCCTGTTTTGAAATGGATTAAAGGGCTATAAAACGTAAAAACAAAATATATACACACACAAAAATTCATATGCACAGAGAGAGAAAGAGAAAAATAAACAAAGCTAACTATAGAATAAATCAAACAATGACAGATGAACTGTGAAAATAAATGTTAAATATATTACAATATGTATGAATTCTTATGTTCGATACAATTTTTTTCCTCGTTGTTAACTTTTAACAATTAAATAAATATTGTAATAAGCCTTGTGCGTGAAAAATATGGGTCACCGTAGTTAAAAAATGGTAATCTTTATATTTATCAATTTTTGCCTTAAAGAAAAAAACTCCCGACGAATTTTTGATTTTTTTCTTCTCTCAAAGAAATACATGAGTTTTTGATTTAATTTATTTTATTTTTTCTTTATGGAGTGATTTTTTTTTTTTAATTTCTAAAAAAAACATTGAATGAAATAGAAAAAATTGTCGTAATTGTACGAAATTTTCTGGACAGTATAACAAAAAAATCAACGTGGTTTTTAAAAAAAAAAGGTTTTAAACTTTGGACTTTACAGGTAAATTTGCAAATAACTATTCTTTTTTTTGTTGTTTTAAATTAGCTTATTTTATTTATTGATCTTTTATCTTCAATTTGTGATATGTAAATTTGATGTGAGAAAATTAATTATTTTCATTTGAATAAACATTTCAAAATGGTGGGGTAAATTAAAAAAACGCTTGTCTAGAATATCATATTCGGTTTATTGGAAAGAGCATAAAATTTCACATTGACCGTAAAAATTGAACCATTAGAAAAATTTTGATAGATTGTTAAAGTTTAAAAATAGAAAAAAATTTAACTCGTAAAATTCAGTTCATTTCATTACGTAAAAAAATGGCTGCATGAACGCACGCAGGCACTTTGTAAACACTGTTTTTTTTTTGTTTTTTTTTTAAATAAAAAAATAATATTTTCATTATTTTTTAAACAACTTTAATAGTTTATTTTGGAAGTATATCCCATAAAGAAAATAAATAACCCACTTTAAAAAGAAAAATTACGAGTTTTTTAATATTTTATTCGCAGTTTTGTGTTAGGGGTGTTAGGGTAGGGCTAGGTTTTGTGTTAGGGGTGTTAGGGTAGGGCTAGGTTTTGTGTTAGGGGTGTTAGGGTAGGGCTAGGTTTTGTGTTAGGGGTGTCAAAAATTTCCAAAAAACTCTGATACACCTAGTAATGCTCAGGCGTGTTACAAAATAACCCTACTCCTCATGTTAAGAATGGCGAACGCCACCAAGTAATTGATTAGAAAATATGTCTTAATACCTAGAAAACTAATGCGCAAAATTTAAATGTGATATTTGTTTTCAGCATACTCGAAAACCTAAAAACTTAAAGTCGTAATTTTAAAGGTGAATGAAGGCGAAAAGAAAGCAAAACTTTATTTTTAGCGTGTTCATACGTAATCGCCTAAAAAGTAGAATATTATTTTTTGGAGGAGGTGAGTTAGCCAAGACTGTTAATTTACAGTAATCGTTTTTTTTTTTTTTTTTAATTTTCGTTTATTCATAGTTTAGGATAACATGTCGGTGAACATATCTCGAAGGGTTTCACTTCAACTTAGAAAAAAAAGTCGATAGAAACAAAATAAAATTACAAGAAAAACGGCCATTTTTACTTCATGTGTGGCACATTTTTTTGTAATTTAATTGCTATAAGCTGTATTCTTGGCATGAATTTAGTGTTTATTTGTGTCATATATCGCTAGAACTCTCTCTCTCTCTCTCTTTCCTTTCTCTCTCTCTCTTTGTTCTTCTTGCCCCCCTCCTTCCTCCCTGTCACCGCACCTCACACTCATACCGTTCTTTCACAGGTGTTTAACGGCTCTGAATACTTCCGTGAAGGAGCGTTTCTGTTTTACTAATTAAGTTTTTAACTCCTCCATTACCGAAAAAGAAGCCCAAATACTTACAGCTGTATTTCTAGCGTATCTCCCCCCCCCTCCTTATTCCTACGACTATCTCACACCACCCCTCCTCATCTCCCCCCCTCCTCCTCCTTTACCCAACGCTTGTCACTTTTCGATTTCGGGTTTTTCAATTTCTGTTATGAAGATCGTCCGTGGAATTTCTAACAACCTGTCACACTGGCACCATTAAAAAGACGCCATGGGAAACGCGGACGAAGACAGGACTTTTTAGCGTTATAAAAAGACGTGTTTGTGTGGATTTGGTGATCTTGAAAACAAACTATTATGTACTTACGTGGCATGTCGAAATTAGTATAAACTCCAAAGATTACGAAAAATGATCCAATATAAGTGTAGATGTATTTTTAACAACAATCATTCGCAATATGTTGTGACATATTGTGATTAAAAATGGCGGACCCTTAATTTAAGTCGATTTGAGTCAAGAGAGATAAGTCAGTTCATCATACTGAATTGGTCGCACAATTCTTCCACATTAAAACATACAATTAAACGTGATAATTCGATCAATTCTATTTTAATTGTAATTATTTTTCTACTGGATTATTTTTCATAATTTTAGAATGTATACTAATTTCGACATGACACATAATCCATTTATTTTTCAAGATCATAATCACAACACAAATCAGTAAATCAGAGACAATAATATAAAAATAGATTAAATAAATAAATATAAAAAAGAAAATCTCTCTAGTAATAGTTATGATAATAAATAAATAAAAATAAATAAAAATAAATAAAAATAAATATGTAATTTGTTTAAAATCATCAACACTTCTTGCTTTTTTTTATTTTTTTTTTTATATTTATTTATTTATTTTTTTTTTATATTTATTTTTTTATTTATTTTTTTTATATTTATTTTTTTATTTATTTTTTTTATATTTATTTATTTATTTATTTTTTTTATATTTATTTATTTATGATAATAAATAAATAAATAAAAATAAAAATAAATAAAAATAAATAAATAAATAAAAATAAATAAAAATAAATAAATAAAAATTAATAAATAAATAAATAAATAATAAATAAAAAAAAAACTTTATGCGTAAAATCTAGTTCTGCTTTGCAGCTGACCCATTTCCATTTCCATGTTCAATGTGTTTTTTCCCCCCATTTCTTTTTGAAAAAGAGATGTATTCTCGAAACATTAAGACCTCCATCATCCCGGTTACATCAAACAGTAAGTTCATATTTACTGATTTGTATTGTGATTATCTTAAAAAATAAATGGATATATGAAGTTAAAAATGACAAAAAATAAATAAGACTTTTGTTTCGTTTGTCCATTTTTGTTAATATGTCACGCTAATACAACAGCCGATCCCCTGTGTTACCTTAGCCTTCTTATACTCCTCGATATATATTTACCAGCAATGCTTCAGGCAAACTTCCTTTAAGGCGAGCCAAAAGTAGCTGAACAGTAAAAAACATTTATTTAGAGATCACGAATCCGTACAGCTATACGTAATAATACAATTATATTATTGAAAATAAAATGTTATTTATCAGCGCGCACTGTTTTTAATTCTTGAGTTATAACAGCTTCGACAAACATTTTCGAACAAGTTATTCTGGGTATTGATTTCTTGAAATGTATCTCTTATGTAATTGTTTAAAATCATCAACACTTCTTGCTTTTTTTTATTTATTTTTTTTATATTTATTTATTTTTTTATTTATTTTTTTTATATTTTTTTTATATTTATTTATTTATTTTTTTATATTTATTTTTTTATTTATTTTTTTTATATTTATTTATTTATTTATTTTTTTATATTTATTTTTTTATTTATTTATTTTTTATTTATTTATTTTTTTTTTTTTTTACTATAAACTTTGTTCTTAAGTACCCCCCAAAAGGAAAAATCCATCGAGGTCAAGTCCGGTGAACGTGCCGGCCAATCTATTGAGCCTCTTCGACCAATCCATTTCAATGGAAATGTTTCATCAAGATATGAACTCCTTTAGAATAATGTAGAGGGCGCCATCTTGTTGAAAATCAAAGTTATGTGAATTAGGTTGTTGCTGTAATTGCGGAACAACTTAATTCGTTAAAATTTCGAGATACTTATCTCCTGTGATTCTTCCGTGAAAAAAAAAAATTCTCCTAAAACACAAGAACTTGAAATGCCATCCGAAACATTGACACCAGGCTAATTTAGCCCTTGGTCTAATGTTAAATGCACGTTTGCAGTATAATAGTATACACAATTATGCCTATTGACATGGCCTTATAATTTAAAAGAAGTTTAATTACTCCCCACAAGGTTATCTAAAATTACTGAGGTTTCTTCAATTTTGTTCAGCGTCATTTCAATAAATTGCAGTCGCCTGTCTGCATTATCCTCCAAGAAGCCATGAATTAGCCGTGGTCGATAGTGACGTTATGGTTCGCCTACTAAAGGTTTGTGATATGCTTAATTCCATAGAAGCTTTTCTGGTGGATTTTTTTTTTTTTTTTTTTACTTTGAGCCAATGCATCGACAACACGTTGCTTATTATCTTCTGTGCAGATAGTTTGGGGGCAACAATTTTTAGGGGCATTAGGGATTGATTCAGTTGCATCGAATTTGTTGGTAAGTGGTTTGTCTTTTTGCAGCTGGAATACCAACTGTTTCAACCTAATACTCTTTTAACAACCATCTTCTTTTATTTGCACTTAAATTATTTGACATTATTGTTCTGTTATGTATAAAAAGAACGCACTCTTTAATTTAAATTGTTTTATTAAAAAGTTTTGTAAATATACATAAAATAATTAAAAAAAAAAGTACTCTACATAAAAAAGCAATCTTGGTCACGAAAATCAGAACACGTCTATTATTTTATATTTGTTTGCTCCCTTTGGTTTTCTCGGTCGATTGGGGTCTTTATTCTTGTCTTTATCCAGTAAGTGTTGGAATTAAATTAAAGTGAGTTTGTAATGCCAGTTAAATATAAAAGAAATTAAAAACACAAAATTAAAAAAGTTATTTTCATCTCTCTCTCTCTCTCTCTCTCTTTCTATCTCTCCCTGTATCTCTCTTCTCTCTCTGTCCCCCTCTCTCTCTCTCTGCAACTACAGATTAAGTAGTATTACTGAGTGTGCTGATATCGCCTTTTGTTTATAATAGACTATTCAAATCATTTTATTCTATTTTTATTTACTTTTGAATGTTGAGAGAGAGAGAGAGAGAGAGAGAGAGACAGACAGACAGACAGACAGACAAACCACAGTAGGAGATAACATATAGGATAAGAATTGGCGATGTCAGAGAAGGTAAAAAGTGATAAATATACAAGTTAATAAGAATGAGTCAGTTGTTGAGTTAATAAAAAATTACAACAAATAGGAAATTAAGGCACTTCTGCATTACGCGGACGGCTCCATTTTTATTGGGGGGGGGTATCGATAAACTGTCGCCAAGTGGTCAAAAACAAAGGACGATAATTCGTACGTTTTGGGAAATTCTTTGGAAACTTTCTCTTAAAATGGATGTAAATTCCCTAAATATACGTGATGCTGCATTGTTGACGTCGGGACCCGGGAAACAATAGACATTTTGCATGCTAATAGATTGTTGTCAGCCATGGAGCAGTGGCAATGTAGACAAAGCATGATATTGCAAAGCAATAGTAGTCGTGATGGATTCTGCTGGAGATTTGTTTGAAGAAAATTTCGGTTTGAAAATGTATTTTTTTCAGGGTCTTAACTTACTTTAACGCAGTTTATCATATTTATTCATTAAAATTATATTTTCTTACGCAGAATTTTTAATAAATCTTTTAATAAAAATTAAAAAAACTATATTTTATTACACTGACAATTTTACTTCATCCCCCCAAAACAAAAAATGTCTCGGGGAGGGGGGGGGGGCAATGTTGCTTTAATTCAAAAATTGTTTTATTAAAATTATATTTTCTTACGCAGCATTTTCAATAAATGTTTTTACAATTATATATAAATACATTTTTATCGAATAAATGTTTTGGTTTTCAAATATTTTTCGGTTCGGAAAAATAATTTCGTTTGTTTATTATTTGCCGTTTTATTTGACCAAAAAGAAATGGGAGTTATCGCCCTCTAACAATGGCGCTGTCCGTGTCATGCAGAAGTGCCGAAATTAAAAAAAAAAAAACTTTATCTCAAACTTGACGCATATTTTAGCATGTAGTTTGTATGATTAAAAGCACTTATCTAGTTTACGATCGAATCTCCAGCATTTTCTCATCAGCATTTTCCGACAGTTTACGAAACCAGCCAGAAGATGTCGAAATGATTACCCAATAATCAGCTGTCAGAAGACAAGTTTTAACGAAAGCATGAAATCCACTAAATCATGAAATATTAAAAAAAAAAAAAAAAAAAAACGAAAGTGACTTTCAGCATGCTATGTCAACGTGAAAGCCTTCTTCCTTTCCTCGTGTTAAGAATGGCTTTCTAAATAGATATTCTTAATATGAGGAAGGGGGACGTCGCATTTTTTTAATTAATCATCCAAGAGTTCATTTTGGCACCTTCCGATTGCTTACGTTTCCTACCGAAAGATAGCCGAAGATTGGGTCGTAAATTGGTGAAGTACCAATGCTCAGGGAAACAAACGTTGATTAAATCAGCTTTAGAGAGAGAGAGAGAGAGAGAGACAGACAGACAGACAGACAGACAGACAGAGAGAGACAGAGAGAGAGACAGAGAGAGACAGAGAGAGAGACACAGAGAGAGAGAGAGAGAGAGAGAGAGAAAGACAGACAGAGAGAGAGAGACAGAGAGAGAGAGAGAGAGAGAGAGAGAGTGCGTTAGTGTTGTGTGTGCGCATGTTTTTGTGTTTGTGTGTGTTAGTGTGTATGTGTGTGCGTGATTATGTTTTTGTGTGTTAACGTGTATGTGTCTGTACGTGTGTGTGTATGTGTTTTATTGTGTGTGCGTGTTTTCGTGTGTGTGTGTATGTTTGTATGTATGTGTGTGTTCGTGTGTGCGTTAGTGTCCATGTGTTTGAGCATGTATGTGTGTTAGTTTGCATGTGTTTGTGCGTACGTGTGTGTGTGTGTATGTGTTTTATTGTGTGTGCGTGTTTTTGTGTGTGTTTGCATGTATGTGTGTGTTTGTGTGTGCGTTAGTGTCCATGTGTTTGAGTGTATATGTGTGTGTTAGTTTGCATGTGTTTGTGCGTATGTGTGTATGTGCTTGTGTGTTGTTGTATGTTAGTGTACATATGTTTGTGTGTGTGTATGTATGTGCGTATGTGTGTGCAACTGTGCATGTATGTGTGTTATGCGTTTGCGTGTGTGTATATGTGTGTTTGTGTGTGTGCGTATGCCGGAAGAGACAATAATAATCGAATTCTTCACCTTGGCAAACTTCTTCATTGTCTGAATATCCTTTTTTTTTTTCAACAACTCATGTTGGCCAAGATTAAAGTGTATTACCAGTTCTGATATTACTCTACCAGGAAATGAGAAATCCACCAAGACCGAGGTAATTTTTATTTTGGACCAAATCCAGAATTTCGCTTTTTAAGGAGTTTGATTCCCCGTCCTCACTAAAAACCCAACTTTGTGTCGAACTTTACCCTCGTGAGGAGCCACGTAAATCGAAATAACGTCAATTAACAAATTTCATTCTGAACTTTTTAAAAACTACTGCAAACTTTTTTTTTATCCAATGAAATTTATTCTTAGTTTATGATTGGTTAAACAAAAAAGTTTTCATTTTATTTTGCAGAGATTCCATTGGTCAACAACGATGGGCGGGACGCGGGTAGTTCTTCCTACTTTTTCTACAAAATGATGGAAAAATTAGCGGGTGTGCATTGCTACGGATTGCTTTCAAATATTGAGGTGATTTAGCAAATAAATAAATAACAAAAGAAAATTGCACTCCAACAGAATTTAAGTACATCTCGGAAGATATGTTCGAATTAATAAAATTAGCAGAACCTCCTTTTTTAATGACAAAAATAAGGGAAATTTTAAGAGGCTTGCCTTTTTTCTGTTGTTCTGGGCCTTCGGGCCGGGATCAGAGTGTAGTAACTGTTCTGCAGATGCTGCATTTAAGATAATTTGTACCAATCAATGGGGGGGGGAAACCCTCTATACTGGGACAATTATTATTTTTGGTAACCAGAGAGCCCCCTTTTTGCCTACTTTTAGGGGAGCTGGTTTTTACCCCACATTAAAAATGGCCTTGTGCCTAATTTGCTTTGGTGGGGAAGCAAATAAATACAATAAAACCATTTTCGTAAATTAAGGCAGTATAAACATCTGACAAAACTGGGAGAAACCAACATCCTTGCTTTAATTGTCTCTCCACAAAGAAAGAGTTAGAGACAAGGTTGGATTTTAATATGGGAAAAATCCAGTTCTCCATAAAGGGGCACTCTGGAGCGGAGCAAAACTGAAAACTGTCTTAGTTTACAAGAAATTGTCATACATTGGCTGAGAACAAAAATAAATAAATAAATAAAAAATGAATTGTATTTTCAGAACTGATATCATACTTTGCTTCTAACTAAAAAAGCCTTAGGAAACAGCCACTCTCGGATTCAGCAGTCCCAAATAAGTCTTAATTAATCAAACAGAGAACACGCGCATACACTTACACAAATAATAATAATAAAAAATAAAATAAAAAATAAAAATTTTAAAAAATAAAAAATAACAAAAGAAAATTGCACTCCAACAGAATTTAAGTACCTCTCGGAAGATATGTTCGAATTAATAAAATTAGCAGAACCCCCTTCTTTAATTACAAAAATAAGGGAAATTTTAAGAGGAGGAGGAGGAGGAGGAGGAGGAGGAATAATAATAATAATAACAACAACAACAACAATAATAATAATAATAATAATAATAAAATAAATAGTATTATTTAATATTAATAGCATTATTAATAATAATAGATAGTAATAATAATAAATAATAATCATTAAAATTAATAATTTAAAATAATAATAATAATAATAATAAAATAAAAATAATAATGATAATTAATAATAAATTACAAGAACAACAATAATAATTACTGATAATAAATACCAACATTAGCAATAATAATAAAATAATAGTAAATAATAATAGTAATAATAATAATAAACAATAAGAATAAATAATAATAATAACATTAATAAATAAAAAATAATTGTAATAATAGTAATAATAAACAATAAACGATAATAAACAACAACAACAATAAAAATAATTACAATAATAACAATAGTAATAACAACAACAATAATAACAACAACAATAATAATAAAAATAATAATAATAACAATAATAATAACAACAATAATAATAATAACAATAATAGTAATAATAACAATAATAATAATAATAATAACAACAATAATAATAATAACAATAATAATAATAATAATAATAACAATAATAATAATAATAACAATAATAATAATAATAATAATAATAACAATAATAATAATAAAAATAATAATAATAACAATAATAATAACAACAATAATAATAATAATAATAATAATAATAATAATAACAATAATAATAATAACAATAATAATAATAATAATAATAATAACAATAATAATAATAATAATAATAATAACAATAATAATAATAATAATAACAACAATAATAATAATAACAATAATAGTAATAATAACAATAATAATAATAATAATAATAACAATAATAATAATAACAATAATAATAATAATAATAATAATAATAATAATAACAATAATAATAATAATAATAACAATAATAATAATAACAATAATAACAATAACAACAACAATGATAATAATAATAATAATAATAATAATAATAATAACAATAATAATTATAACAATAATAATAATAATAATAATAATAATAATAATAATTAATAAATAAATAAAAAGACAAGTTACAATGTTAGTTGCGTTTCTGATTTTTCAGATGAGGATTGATAATTTATATTACTAGCATTTCAGCCCGGCGTTGCCCGGGTGTTTGGATGTGTGTGTTGCGCAAAAAAAAAAAAAAAAAAAAGTGGTAGTAGGAAGGCAGGCTCCAACCCGTAGGAGGAAAAGAATGGAGGGAAAACGTGACGTCTTTGCTGTTACGACCACCGCCAAACCGGAAGTGACGTAGGTTTTAATTAAGGCTAGAAATCGAAAGGAGGGGAATAAAAAATATCGGCGAAAAAAAAGCGACCCCCCCCCCCGTAGAAAAGTGCCCAGTTGAAGGTGAAGATTTTAGCCACTTTTTCGATATTTGTCATCTTAAGGGTCGAACTTAAAAACGATACTGATTTCGTAAAAATCCGTCGCCTCTGTCAAAAGTTTTAGGCAGACATACATACATACATAAATACATAAATACATTTATATATTGGTAACTAAAAGTTTTCGACCCAAACAGATTAAAAAGCTTGCCCTATCTCTGAATACCCTTTATGTAAAATTTTAATGTTTAGACCAGAAATTGTCTGAGTAATTTGGTAGAGCTCGGCGGAGACCGAGGGGTCGGGTGTGAGATTGGAAAATGAGCTTCCAACCGCAGTGACCCATGGAACGTCTACGTACAGTGAACAGCTACGGAAGGCCAACCTTTCTGCATGCTTGTGACGCAGAAGATCGGGCTGTCTCAAACCTCCCTCGCTCGGATTTCGAACACAGACATCTCTGCAAACATAATGCCTACCCTCGTTCGACAAGAGTGAGTCGAGGTGCTCCTGTAAGCTGATTCATCGTTTTGCAGGGAGGGGAAGTACAGACAGACGGTAAAGGATGAGTGGGAAGACGTATGTAGCACACGCCTCCGCCCGATCCTTCAAGGACAATTTCCTTCGAACCCAAGTCTTGACAGTGGATTTGACCTTGATCTCTACTTCCGACCAGTTTTTCTTCAGCTGGAGACCTGGTCTGAATCACACATCGAGGATCCGGACTGGGCCGTCGGTCCAACTGAAGATGCCCGGAAGCGAATTTACTCCAGTCCAGGCACCCAACCACAGACTCACCGACTTACTGCAATTGAAGACGGACCCTGTAACTTCTTCATATCGAGCGAGCGCCTCGTTGACCACTTGAATGTCCGTGGGGCAAGACACGAACACAGTGACGTCATCAGCGAACGCGGAAACCCTGGTTCGTGTGCCTCCAGGGAGAGCTATCCCGCGCAGGACTGTGTAATCGTCTCGTCCCTTAACTTGCGAAGGAGGGGTTCCAACGCCAGGACGTACAAGAGAGACGACAGCAGACAACCCTGTCGCACCGACCGAGAGACGGCGAATGACTCTGACAGCTTACTGTTGATCTGCACCGCTACCGTCGGCCTGTCATACAGTACAAAGATCCACTTGCAGAAGTCCGGATTAAATCTGGCGGCCTCTAGCACAGATCCCAGGAACCGATGGTCCACCCTATCAAAAGCCTTGGACTGATTCAAACTGATCAGCGCGGCCTCGGTGTCGTCTTCTGTCCCCTTTCTGATCATGCGAATGAAATGAAGAGTGTCCTGTATCAATCTCCCCTTCACAGCATAGCTCTGGTCTGGTTCGATCAAGTCAGTGATGACAACCTTCAAGCGATTCGCAAGAACCTTGGCCAAAATCTTTAACTCTGTGCTAAGCAGAGTCAAGGGCCTGAAATCGTCTAAATCTTCCTCCCTACCATGCTGTTGACCTTTCTTCAGCAATGTGATCACTCCCTTGGTCACCTGCCCAGGGATGGAACCCTGGACAAACCAATGGTTTAACATATCCTTCAGAATAGGGACCAACATGGGTGACAGCCTCAAGTAGAATTCGTAGGGTAGACCATCAAGCTCCGAGGACTTGTTGCAGCCGATCTGCTTCAATGCAGTAATGATCTCATGTTCCACGACAAGACCATCACAGCTAGCTGCTCGAGCCGCCATGAGGAGGGGCGAGCGCCCAAATAGCTGCCAAACTCTTTGACCCTGAGTCTGGGTAGTTGGGTGAAGCACTCCGATAGATGCTCCTGAAACCCCTCACAGATCTCCTGTGTCGAAACGAGAGTGTGCCCTTCTAGGTTGTTTACTTTTTGAATGTACCCGTCCAAGCCACGCCTTAGAGCAGCCTTATGCTCAACAGCGTCAACATTAACAGCCTCGTTGGAGACTTTCATTAACCTAGCCCTAACTATCTGGCCCTTGTACCACTCGTTAGCCCAGCGGTTGAGGTCTTGTTTAGCTAGCGCTATCTCTAGGGCCCCCCCTCCAACGCCTGGGTCAGTCTATTCTCTATACACTTCTTGGCCTTAGCCTTATCTAGCGCGAGGCGTTGGCTGTACTGGACCGAGAAGCGTCTGATCTTAGCTTTGAGACTAACCCACCACTTACTCCCGGTTACCGCCTCCACTAATGCTCGCTGGATTAACTCTGTAACCTTCAACGGGTAGTCTTCCAGCTCCAACAAGGTGCTGTTGACCTTCCAGTATCCGGCCAGTTTAGTTCTTGAGCTCAAGTTCAAATGGGCCATGACACGTTTATGGTCCGAATGTCCTAAAAAGTGAAACATGGGGCAAGATATGAAGTCTACATCGCCTCTTCTGACTAACATCCGATCCAAGTAAGTACTTGAATGGGAAGGCACATTAGGATGCCATGTCCACATCTCCCACCCTGGGTGATCCATGCGGAATCTGTCGACCAGATCGCACGAAGCAATCAGGTTTGACAGACTGCTGTCGCACCACACCCGCCCACTAGTCCCCCCGACCTTATCTCTCTTTGGATCAAGGATGGCATTCCAATCACCCATTAAGACAACCCTCTCCGGATCATCTATAAAGCCCTCCACCCGTCTAAAGAAGGAAGCCCTCTCCACAGCAGAATTAGGTGCATAAACTGTGACTATCCGAAACACACTGCTATTAATGGCAACGTCCGTGTGAATAACATTCACCGACGCTGATAGGGTGCGATTTACTAGCAAGGAGATTCAACGACTGCAGGTATTGCCATATGCTGAGTAAACATTGTAATCGTTCACCAGCACCTGACAATCCCCGTCACAAATAAAGTGGGTCTCCTGTATAGCGGCAATATCTACCTTGAGGGACACCAGATCTCTCAGCACGCGCGCGGCCTTGCTTCAACGTCTGAGGTCTCTCACATTATAAGTAGCCAAGTTTAAAGACATGGTCACCTACCTTACTCAGTGTCACACACGGTCCTGAAGTCCTCGGGGGTGAGGACATGGTAGGCCTGACCAAGACTGCTGGTGAGGAGTTCTGTTGAGGGATGTCAATCTTTCATCACGCCTCCCACGTCCAGGGGAAAAGTTGACTTTAATGCCTTGTAAAAGGAAGGGTGGGCGTAGATTGGGGTTCTTCCCTTGCATTTGTAGAACAGCTGGTTGAGTTGGGGATGTTCCATATCCACCAGCTGCTGGCCTGGAATTGCATCCTTCGCGGCTTCTAGCATAGCCCATAGGGCTTCAGTCCTAGAGTCCTTGTTGACTCTGACAAATGTGGTCAACAAGGGAATGTCTTTAAATTTGGTGGGGTCAGTGACGTTGTCGCCACCGACATACACAAAGTTCCTTAGTTGATTGTAACGGACCTTCTGCTGGCCTTTCAGTTCTGGTGTTGCCTGCAGAGGGCTTGTCTCACAAGCCTTCCTCCTAGAAGGAAGGGGAGTCTTTTTATCCGCTCCGTGCAGATTGGTGGGTTGGGGTTTTCCTTGACTGGGGGAGGAGTGGGTGCAGGGGGAGTAGGCGAGGTACCAGTTTAGTCGCCGGTGACCCGACCATGAGGCAGATAGTACTGGGTTACATGGTACCAGTAGCATATGATCACATGACTTGACATGCGTACATACATACATACATACATACATACAGACAGGTGAGATTTATATTATAGATTATTATGCTTTTTGCCATCACGAAATAATCTAAACACTATTTGCTTTGTGAAGCGATTTATTGAAAATATATATTTATATTTATTTATTTATTTATTTTTAAAGCCTAGCATATCTTATCTACATATTTATAAAAGTGAAAATATGTGTGCTTGGGGGCAATTCTCAACCTATATACTAAACGAATTTTGATCTACAGACTTGAAATTTGGTATATAGAGTATTCAGACACGTGGAAGACTTTTTAATCGATTTTCACCCCCCCCCAAAAAAAAAGAGCTGCTAAGGAGTCAAAATTGAAAGTCATCGGACTTTTATATGGTTATATGGTTAATGGTTATCTTACATAACTCACTATATATATATATATATATATATATATATATATATATATATATATATATATATATACATATATATATATATATACATATACATATATATATATATATATATATATATATATATATGTGTGTGGGGTGGGTGGGGGGGTCTATACTATACATGTTACTGTGACATTTATTCGGTGGGTTTCTAGCAGTATTTTCTTTTATTCTTATTTTCAAGTCATTATCGAAGCTTCAAATATTTTGGTGTCAATTCGCGGCCATTTTTTCTTGTTTTAACCTAACGCTCAACAATATTTGTTTTATCGGACCAAATAAACGTTTTAATTTTAGGAAAATCACTAAAAACTTATTCAGCTACGTAGAAGAGTAACTTATCTTGCGTTTGATAACATTTGTTACGTATTTGGATTTTTCTTACCACTTTTTCGTACCTCTGTGGATTGTAAAACAACCCCAAATGTTTACATGTTTATCCAAGAATTGTGTCCACAATCTTAATAGAATGTATTTCCCCAAATACTTCAAATTCATGCAATATAAACAATGTCATGTTAGGATACTGGTTGAAAATTAAAACTTGTTTGCTTAGAAGTTTATTTTATAGATTTAAACGCAATTAAGGGAAGACATTAAAAAAAAAAAAAAAATCGAACATCTTTATATGCTATTGAAAATCGCTTAAATCATATTAAAATTAAAATAATTAATATAAATTTATTACAAATTAATTATATTTAATATTAAAGTAATATCTAAATATTAATGTACTTGTCCGTACGTCCAGTGTCACAAAAAACATCATCATCGCAAACATTAATTAACGAGAAACGAATTATCTCCCTTTATAGTCGCTCTTTATCAATTAAAAGTTATATATATATATATATATATAACTACTTCATTTATTCACATAAATTTAATATACGAAAGTATAGATTTATGCGTAAACTTAAAGTATTTACTTCAAAAGTGCTCAATACGTAGGTAGAGCTAGTTAGTAATTTATAAAATATATATGGCAATTAAGCTACACTGAATATTCTGCGTTTCATCCAACTATAGGATTCATCAGGCTTATGCGCGAATTCTGTGGTTGATAGGAAGGGGCGCGGTGGATACTAGAAAGCTGATTGGCCAACTAGAAATCCTCAACATATATAAAAACAAGAGGCAACCACAGAATTCGTGCATAAGCCTGACGAATCCTATAGTTGGATGAAACGCAGAATATTCAGTGTAGCTTAATCGCCATATATATTTTATAAATTACTATATATATATATATATATATATATATATATATATATATATAATATATATATATATATATATATATATATATATATATATATATATATATATATATATGGAGAGAGAGACAGAGAGACAGACATACAGACAGACTGATAGACAGACAGACAGATTGTGTGTATTTTTAGAGCTGGCGACTTTAAATTGACAACTATTTTCTTTAATTACATATTTGGCAGCTATCGGTTGTAAATGCCAAAAGCTAATCTTTGGAATCAACCACATATTTGTATGATAAAAATAGTTTTTCTGTGCTCTCGAAAAAAAAAAAAAAGAAATGTAAAAAACATGGCTGTCTGTTTACGATTGTAAATTGGTTATTTTTTATAATTAAAAAAAATCATGTCGAGAGGAGACAAACATTTTTTTTTATTATAGTTTCTTTTAAAATTCAAAATAAATGTGCACATGAACTGACATCTGTTTCTTTATAATTTATATAAAAATTATTAAGAAAATAAAGCAAACCCATGTGCTGTGTGTTGAATTTTTATTGGAAAAAAAATGTAAATTTTTAAAAATCAAGTCTTTTTAGTTTTAAAAGGTTAAAAAAAAAAGAATTTGCTAAACCTGTTTTAAATTCGTCGTTATTTTATTTTATTTTTTATTCATTTTATTTTTTATTCATTTTATTTTTTTATTCATTTTATTTTTTATTCATTTTTTTTTATTCATTTTATTCATTTTATTTTTTATTCATTTTATTTTTATTCATTTTATTTTTTATTCATTTTATTTATTTTATTCATTTTATTTATTTTATTTTTTTATTCATTTTATTGTTTTATTCATTTTATTTTTTATTCATTTTATTTTTTATTCATTTTATTTTTATTCATTTTATTTTTTTATTCATTTTATTTTTATTCATTCATTTTATATTCATTTTATTTTTATTAATTTTATTTTTATTAATTTTATTTTTATTAATTTTATTTTTATTAATTTTATTTTTTATTAATTTTATTTTTATTCATTTTATTTTTTATTCATTTTATTTTTTATTCATTTTATTTTTAATTCATTTTATTTTTATTCATTTTATTTTTTATTCATTTTATTTTTATTCATTTTATTTTTTATTCATTTTATTTATTTTATTCATTTTATTTATTTTATTTTTTTATTCATTTTATTGTTTTATTCATTTTATTTTTATTCATTTTATTTTTTATTCATTTTATTTTTATTCATTTTATTTTTTTATTCATTTTATTTTTATTCATTTTATTTTTTATTCATTTTATTTTTATTCATTTTATTTATTCATTTTATTTTTTATTCATTTTATTTTTTATTCATTTTATTTTTTATTCATTTTATTTTTATTCATTTTATTTTTTTATTCATTTTATTTTTTTATTCATCTTATTTCTATTCATTTTATTTATTCATTTTATTTTTATTCATTTTATTTTTATTCATTTTATTTTTTTATTCATTTTATTTTTATTCATTTTATTTTTTTATTCATTTTATTTTTATTCATTTTATTTATTCATTTTATTTATTCATTTTATTTTTTATTAATTTTATTTATTTTATTCATTTTATTTATTTTTTTATTCATTTTATTGTTTTATTCATTTTATTGTTTTATTCATTTTTTTTATTCATTTTATTTATTCATTTTATTTTTTATTCATTTTATTTTTTATTCATTTTATTTTTATTCATTTTATTTTTTATTCATTTTATTTATTTTATTCATTTTATTTATTTTATTTTTTTTATTCATTTTATTGTTTTATTCATTTTATTTTTTATTTATTTTATTTTTTATTCATTTTATTTTTATGCATTTTTTTTTTATTCATTTTATTTTTATTCATTTTATTTTTTATTCATTTTATTTTTATTCATTTTATTTATTCATTTCATTTTTATTCATTTTATTTTTTTATTCATTTTATTTTTTATTCATTTTATTTTTTATTAATTTTATTTTTATTCATTTTATTTTTTATTCATTTTATTTATTCATTTTATTTTTTTATTCATTTTATTTTTTATTCATTTTATTTTTATTCATTTTATTTTTTATTCATTCTATTTATTTTATTCATTTTATTTATTTTTTTTTATTATTCATTTTATTGTTTTATTCATTTTATTGTTTTATTCATTTTATTTTTTATTCATTTTATTTTTATTCATTTTATTTTTTTATTCATTTTATTTTTATCCATTTTATTTTTTATTCATTTTATTTTTATTTATTTTATTTATTTTTTTAATTTTTTATTCATTTTATTTTTTATTCATTTTATTTTTTATTCATTTTATTTTTATTCATTTTATTTTTTTATTCATTTTATTTTTTTTATTCATTTTATTTTTATTCATTTTATTTATTGATTTTATTTTTTATTCATTTTATTTTTATTCATTTTATTTTTTTATTCATTTTATTTTTATTCATTTTATTTTTATTCATTTTATTTTTATTCCTTTTATTTTTATTCATTTTATTTATTCATTTTATTTTTTATTCATTTTATTTTTTATTTATTTTATTTTTTATTCATTTTATTTTTAATCATTTTATTTTTTATTCATTTTATTTTTATTCATTTTATTTATTCATTTTATTTTTTTATTCATTTTATTTTTTTAATCATTTTATTTTTTATTCAGTTTATTTTTATTCATTTTATTTTTAATCATTTTATTTTTAATTATTTTACTTTTATTCATTTTATTTTTATTCATTTTATTTTTTATTCATTTTATTTTTATTTATTTTATTTTTATTCATTTTATTTATTTTATTTTTTTATTCATTTTAATGTTTTATTCATTTTATTTTTTATTCATTTTATTTTTTATTCATTTTTTCTTTATTCATTTTATTTTTATTCATTTTATTTTTTATTCATTTTATTTATTCATTTTATTTTTTATTCATTTTATTTTTTATTTATTTTATTTTTTATTCATTTTATTTTTAATCATTTTATTTTTTATTCATTTTATTTTTATTCATTTTATTTATTCATTTTATTTTTTTATTCATTTTATTTTTTTAATCATTTTATTTTTTATTCAGTTTATTTTTATTCATTTTATTTTTAATCATTTTATTTTTAATTATTTTACTTTTATTCATTTTATTTTTATTCATTTTATTTTTTATTCATTTTATTTTTATTTATTTTATTTTTATTCATTTTATTTATTTTATTTTTTTATTCATTTTAATGTTTTATTCATTTTATTTTTTATTCATTTTATTTTTTATTCATTTTTTCTTTATTCATTTTATTTTTATTCATTTTATTTTTATTCATTTTATTTTTTTTCATTTTATTTTTTATTCATCTTATTTATTCATTTTATTTTTATTCATTTTATTTTTTTTCATTGTATTTTTTTATTCATTTTATTTATTCATTTTATTTTATTCATTTTATTTTTTATTCATTTTATTTTTTATTCATTTTATTTTTTATTCATTTTATTTTTTATTCATTTTATTTATTCATTTTATTTTTATTCATTTTATTTTTATTCATTTTATTTAATCATTTTATTTTTATTCATTTTATTTTTTATTTATTTTATTTTTATTCATTTTATTTTTATTCATTTTATTTTTTATTTATTTTATTTTTTATTCATTTCATTTTTTATTCATTTTATGTTTTATTCATTTTATTTATTCATTTTATTTTTATTCATTTTATTTTTATTCATTTTATTTATTCATTTTATTTTTATTCATTTTATTTTTATTCATTTTATTTTTTATTCATTTTATTTGTTATTTATTTTATTTTTTATTTATTTTATTTTTATTCATTTTATTTTTATTCATTTTATTTTTTATTTATTTTATTTTTTATTCATTTTATTTTTTATTCATTTTATTTTTTATTCATTTTATTTATTCATTTTATTTTTATTCATTTTATTATTATTCATTTTATTTATTCATTTTATTTTTATTCATTTTATTTTTATTCATTTTATTTTTATTCATTTTATTTTTATTCATTTTATTTTTTATTCATTTTATTTTTTATTTATTTTATTTTTATTCATTTTATTTTATATTCATTTTATTTTTATTCATTTTATTTTTATTCATTTTAATTTTTTTTCATTTTAATTATTCATTTTATTTTTATTCATTTTATTTTTTTTTTTCATTTTAATTATTCATTTTATTTTTATTCATTTTATTTTTTATTCATTTTATTTTTTATTCATTTTATTTTTTATTCATTTTATTTTTTATTCATTTTATTTGTTATTTATTTTATTTTTTATTCATTTTATTTTTATTCATTTTATTTTTATTCATTTTATTTTTATTCATTTTATTTTTTATTCATTTTATTTATTCATGTTATTTATTCATTTTATTTATTCATTTTATTTTTATTCATTTTATTTTTATTCATTTTATTTTTATTCATTTTATTTTTATTCATTTTATTTTTTATTCATTTTATTT
>NC_136504.1:118003940-118018940 GCF_053919585.1 Euprymna scolopes
CTAGGCAGACAATGTTCTTTTTTGCCTTGTTTCTTTCGAACGTTCTCTTTTTTTTCTTTCTTTTTTTTTTCCTCTTTTGATGTAACGTTTTGTTGACTTTTTTCTTCGGTGACGTTTCTTTTTTTTTGAGTTGAATGAAGGGTGCACATGATTTTAACTGCAGTGTTGTTTTTGAAATAAGGATACGCCTGGCCGCGCGATTTGAAAATCAGGGTAGGTTTTTTTTTTTTTTTTTTTTTTTTTTTTAAATTTAATCGCGCGGCCAGACGCATCCTTCTGGCATTTCACGTGGACTCTTCATTCAACTTGACATCATGGCGAGGAAAAAGAGAAACAAAATATAAAAAAAACTGACGAGGAGGTTTTACTCCGAAATATATATCTTAAAAATAAACACTTGTTTATCTTAATAAGTTCGCGTTGTAATTTGGCTTTAAAAGTATTCCATGCGTATTTTATTTTAAAATTCAAATACGTAAATATTTAATAAATATAATACATATTCGGGAAAAAATGGCGAAAAAAAATAGGGGGAAAAATAGGGGGGGGGGCATAGTTTATCATAATTTTTTGTAGGGTTCCGACTACTTATCGGTTGTATTTGAAAGACTAAAGTTAATTTCCCAAAGGAAAAAAAAAATTGTTCCCGTAAAAAAAAAAAAAAATTGTTCCCGTAAAAAAAAAAAAATTGTTCCCGTAAAAAAAAAAAAATTGTTCCCGTAAAAAAAAAAAAAAAAAAAAAAAAAATTATAATGGAAAATGTTTGAAAAACATTCAGAAGCAAACAAATTCACCTAAATTTTGACGATAAATAAATTCATTGTAAAAATCCTTTGGAAGATAAATATTAGTTTTCTGAGTCTATTTCAAGGATAAATTAATTAAGTAAAGTCCCAAGGTATTGAATTAAATAATAAAATAAAACACCTTGTTTGTACAAAAAATAGCTTAATTAGCCCCCAAAAGGGAGAAATGTTCGCTTCCCTCAAACATAAACAAACGTAGTCGTGTAAGCGTGGATTCTACGATAGCACAAAATGTCAGAAAGTCAAAAAGCTGTCTGAAAATGACATCAGGTGGTTGGAGGGAGGAAGGAAGTGCTGGTGTTCTTTGCTTCTTCTTATTTTTTTACCTAGCCGTTCATCCGTACATTCCTATCGTGAACATCTATATAATTAAAAAAAAAAATGTTTATTTAATTATTTTTGTGTTCTTACTTAAAAAAAAAATTTTTTCTCAAGATTATATAAAACTTATGTTACATCAAAAGTTTCACATTCATTCAAGCACGGAAAATATTAGAATCGTAAAATTATAAAAATTATGTGAAACATTTAATCTGAAAAAAAAGTAGAAATATTTTTGCAATTATATATTTTTTTTTTTTTGTGTGAGAATATCAAATAAACAATGCTTAATTCAATGGTAATATCGGCAGTTCGAGAAATTGATTTTTCTTTGAGTTATATCGAATTCATTAATACAGACTTTGGGAGCTTTTTTCGTGATGTTCATTGAACAAATTTAATTTTTTTTTTCATAATTTATGATGCTTCATTTTCATAAAAAAAAAAGCAAAATAAATTCATTTTTTTTAACTACTGAAAACCATAACTTTAACAATGTTTTTTGTTTAAACAAAATAATACATTTCCTCTAAAATTTAAATAAAAATAATGAATTCATTATATTTCGTGATCACTATTTTGATAAATACTGAAAATTTCATAAAAATTGGTTTAATTTCCTGATTTTTGGTGAAGTAAAGGGAGGGTCAAAATGTTTATACATTTTGAGCATCGGCATTCGTTTTGCATCTGCCTTTTGTCCATCCGTCAAATTTGAACACAATTTAATTTACACACAAAATGATGACGTCGCCGATTTTGCGCAAAAATTTGAGTAATTTTGCCTAAAGAAACGGAAGTTATTACAGTGACCCTAACTACTTTATTCACAACCAATATTTACGTTCACGTCACAGGTTTATATAGTTTATGAGATATTAGGAATATTTTTAACGCAAATACGTCACAAACAAGTGGATAAGTCAAAATAGATTGTTGGCTAATTTCTCATCTGCATTTCTTTCGAAATAATTTGTGTCCCAAATAATAACGTTTGCATATTATTATTATTATTATTATTATTATTATTATTATTAGTATTATTATTAGTAGTAGTATTATTATTATTATTAGTATTATTATTATTATTATTATTAGTAGTAGTAGTAGTAGTAGTATTATTATTATTAGTATTATTATTATTATTATTAGTATTATTATTATAATTATTATTATTATTATTATTATTATTATTAGTAGTAGTAGTAGTAGTAGTAGTAGTCGCAATCGTCTCGTATTCTTATATTCTCATCTATATATTAATAGGATAACGTGTGTGTAATTTATTTCGTGTGTCACGCTTACATCCGAGTGACTGTTCCTATTTACAATGCCTCCCCACAGGTCAGAGTTAGACACCAGGGTCGTTTTTTAACGTGGAGAAAAGGAACAAAAATAAAAATTTTCTCAGCCGTGAAGGATTTCTCCTCCACTGACAGAGAACGAGAAATTGAAGTGCAGCATCTGAAGAACAGATACTACACTTTGAGGTATTTATTTGCTCCCCACCGAGCAAATTAGGCACAAGGCCGATTTTTAAAGTGAGGAGTGAAGGAATAGGGACCAGCTCCTCGGGGAGTAGGGGAGCTGGATAGTGACAATTGGTATGAAGGGTTGCCCCTACATTGACCAAGGTCTGATATGTGGAGTTACCCCCACATATGGTCTTTGCTTGCAGTATCTGTCGGGACAGATACTACACTTTGACCTTGTCCCGAAGGCCAAGAGTGACTGTTGTTTCATTGTTAAGGACTTCCATTTCTTGTAATAAATAATTTTACCAAGAATTCTTCATAAGTTTTGGTTTCGATTATAGCTTAAAGAACTCAAGTTTATATATATATATATATATATATATATATATATATATATATATATATATATATATATATATATATGGCGATTAAGCTACACTGAATATTCGGCGTTTCATATATATTTTATAAATTACTAACTAGCTCTACCTACGTATTGAGCACTTTTGAAGTAAATACTTAAAGTTTACGCATAAATCTATACTTTCGTATACATTTATGTGAGTATATGAAGTATATATATATATATATATATATATATATATATATATATATATATATTATACTTATATTTATATATATATTATATTTATATTTATATATATATATTATATTTATATATATATTATATATATATATATTATATATATATATATATATATATATATATATATATTTATATATGTATAATGCTCCCTTTCTTAAGTTGAGCATCTTGCGAAGTGATATACAAATTACCATCAGTGTATGAAGAAGCGATGCTCTTTATGTAAACAAATTGAGCTTAGGTATTTAGACAATGTCAAAACAGTGTTAATTCACTGCCCGCATAGTAGCAGCCGTATAGCGCAACAGTTAGAAGCTGCGACTGTTGTTTGGGCGATTGGGTTTCGATCCTGGCTTAAGGTAGTTGCTTGTTTAGTTGCACTGATGAGCTGCGAAACAGTACTTCATGTGGATGACTATATATATATATATATATATATATATATATATATATATATACCAACACGTTGTGGTTTCGGTTTCTATTCAAGCTGATGCATCCAAGTCATATGGATATATATTTTTTTTTATTTTTGAAATCACAACTTTATAATATATAAAAATCTATAGAACATTAACGAAATCTGAAGAATTAAAATATCATATTTAAGCGTATTTTACGACCGGGCTTTGCTGGGTTTCGTGCTAGATTAGATAAATACTTTTGCAGTTTTAACAAAAAATCTCTGATCCCCATCTGGCATCAATTGTGATGGATGGCTCTCGTCTGGGAGAGGCCCCGTGTTTTGACAAGCTTCTGGGTTTGACCTTTACTCCTTATCTGAAATGGAACACGTACATCAAGTCTGTTGCCAAGGTCGCTGGAAAGATGGTGGGATCCTTCTACCGCTCCAGAAGATATCTCACTGCTGATGCAATTCTCTATCTATATAAAAGCCAAGTACGTCCAAGGATGGAATACTGTTGCCATATCTGGACAGGAGCTGCTAAAAACAACCAATCCTGCCTTGACAAAATAGTACAAAATAGACTTCGTGGCTTAGTGGGGGATGCCCTTTTCTCTACCCTGCAACCTCTCTCTCACAGAAGAGACGTTGCGAGCCTATCCTCGTTTTATCGTTATTTCCATGGCAGGTGCTCGTCTGAACTCCAATCTCTAGTCCCCCCTCGCCAATCTTTCACGAAAAACACCCGTCTAGCTGAATCCACTGTGAAAAATTTCTCCCACTCTTTATCTGTGCCTAAATCAAAACGTGGATTCCATGAACAAAGCTTCTTTCTTAGAACTGCACGCCTGTGAAACTCTGTTCCGTCTGCCTGCTTCCCACCTGACTACAACTTGGATGTCTTCAAGTCCAACGTTAATAAATTCCTAATGAACCGCCCCTTAAGTAAACACTTCATCAAATCTCCACACTAACGTACTGTACTTGCAATAAGCCTTATCCCTGAGTGGCTTCCGGGCCTTGATAAGTGGTGACCACCGTGTAAAAAACAAAAACAAAAAAAAAACTACAATAATATCAGAGCGTCTCCATTTACACTGAACATCTACAGAATGCCAACATCAATATATTACATATGAATGAGTTCTCTGTGGATTTTCCACAGGCCCCGCTAGTTATTATTACTATGATTAGTATTATTTTTTTTAATTATTATTATTGTTGCTGTTGCTCCTATTTGCCCCTCCCCACGAGGACAGAGTTCAACATGATGTCGATTTTTACCACGAGGACAATCCACTCCCTTAAAACGACAGTATGTATTGAACAAAATAGAAATGACTCCAGTTCAAAAGAAATTCTCCATCCCTGGCAGAAATGACCAAGCGCAGCATCAGAACAGATACTACACTTTGCTCTTTGTTTTTTTAACCAAACAAAGTATGTTTCTGGGGAAAAGTCGGACATATGTTCATGATCACACGCGTGTGTGTATATATGTGTAGGGATGTGTGTGTATGTGCGTGTACATGTGTATGGATGTGAGTGCGTGTATGCGCGTGAAACAGAGGGGGGGGGAGAGGAAACGAGAAGTATTTAAATATAAAAAATAAAAAAAAATTAAAAAAAAAAATTAATCTGTCATTGTGTCCTGAATAAATCGTTTCCAATAACGATAATCAACGTAACTGCCGATAACACGAAAAAGATACCTCCCTCCTATCGACCCCCCCGCCCCAAAAAAAAGAAAGTAAAACATAAAAAGCGAACAAGGAAGTCAAGAAGAAAGTCGGAAGTGGGCGGTGCCAAATAAGGCAAAGGGCGAACGCTTAGTGGCTCCTTCTAAGTTGAAGAGGTTCGCACAGGACGAGTAAAACGCTGATTGACAGCCTACTTTTTAAACAAGTAATTCCCCCGAGGGGCACACGGACGCATTATAACTCTTACACGATTAAACTCAACTTCGTAAACTCTGAAAGCATCGAAGTACTGTGAGGAATCCACTTAACGTGAAATTCTTAAAATAACAAACAAACAAAAAAATTAAATATTTGCCATTAAAAAAAAAATCCAGGATTTCCCAAGCCGTGACGTTTTGCTACGAAAAAAAAAAAATAGTTTCAAGAAATATAACACAAGAATCGATTTCGCCGCGAAGACTTCCTTGCGTTGGTTGTTAAAAATATTTTCTGCGAATTTTGCACTTTATGTATGCAAAAGTATCGACCGTTTTTTAATCGAATATAAAAATACAGAAAAGACGGGGTTAAGAAAAGGGCCTTAAAAAAAGTTGATGATCTGAGACGTTTGAGGAGAGAGAGAGAGAGAAAAAAAAGGGATTAGTAATTTATTTTTACCTTTCAATGCATTTCCAGGTATTTTATATATTTTTAATTTCCTGTGTTTAACTTATTAATTTTTTTTTTCTCTTTTCATTCTTGTTTTATTTAATTTAAATTCATTCTCGAAGTTCAAACTTGTGGCTTGGCCTTCGGTTCCAGATCAAAGTGTAGTATCTGTTCTTCAGATGCTGCATTGCTGCACTTCAATTTCTTGTCCTCTGTCAGCGGAGGAGAAATCCTTCATGACTGAGACAATTTTTAATTTTGTTCCTTTTCTCCACATTAAAAAACGACCCTGGTGTGTAACTCTGTCCCGTGAGGAGACATTGTGAATAGGAACTTGTGGCATTTCGAAACTGAAAAAAAAAAAAAAAATCTAAGAAACTTACGCATAATATATATATAATATATATATATATATAATATATATATTAGACGTATTAGTGACCCGTTGAGTCACAATAATTTCCATTGTTGTTGGTTTTATTTAGTTGCTTTTTTTTTTTTTTTTTTTTTTTTACATAGTCACCAGTCACCACTTCTTAAGGACCGAAGGATAAGTGTTAATGCGTGTACAGTCGTCAATTGTTATTAATTACAAATTACATTCGATAATCCAGAAACTGTGACATATCTATTAAGACTTTTTTTTATACAAAAAATAAGTTTATTTATTTAATAAAATGTTTAGAAGCTGTTTGGGTTATAAACATATTTAAGCAACATTTTAAAAATTTAAACATTTTATCAAATGACAATTTTTGCATTATAATCCTTTTTATTTGAGGAGTGACGTCGGCTTGGTTATTTAACAACACTTCAAACCTCGGTGTGCCGGGTTCAAATTCAGTTGTAAATTCGCACTTGTCTAATCTCATATAAATAAGATAATCATTTGAAGTTTTCCGACCTTACTGACAAATTATTTGTAATTTTTTTTTTTATGTATATAAATATATGCACAAATAAAATTATATAAACATCGGAGTCTACGCAGATCGATAAGCGTTTCAGCATTTTTTCATGTCCCGTCAGGATTTTGATTAAATCTAAACTAATTTCGCCCCTGTAAAATGGTAACAAAAATACAATAAGATTTCGTATTCTTTGTAATTTATATATATGTAAGTACCACAAAATACAAAAACAACAAAAACATGTTCCTGTCTGCAGACCATTCTAATATTTATTGGTTCCCATGTGACCAAACCACCTCGTTAGGGCTGCTCTTCGTCAGAGAAAAAAATACCAATGTCTATCACTACTGAACAACCCTCGGCATTCGTATACGCACCTGCATCCTGATAAGTATGGTCTTCTCCTTTCATCATTGACCTCATAGGTCAGAATTCGTCATCCTTCGCTCCTCGTTTGAGACGCATCCTTTTTTTTTTTTTTTTTTTTTTTTTCGTCGTCCAGCCAGCTGTCTGAGATTCTCCACAATTGGAATTAGCCCGAATCATTCTATACGAACGCTACTAATAAGTACAAGAAAAAAAAAAATACCCTTCTTTCTACAGATCAAACAATCGCGCGATTAACGTCTAAGAAATAAATATGAAATCCTTTTCTGTTGAAAGTTTGTTGGCCCCAAACAGTAACCCGCACCCGGCGAGCAGGTTTACTGTTGCAAGCGAATATTCAAGCGTATCATCGGCCGATGGCCAGTCAGTGCATCGGCATAATGTCATTGGAACTGGATCAGGCATCACGCACTATTCCGGACACCAACGTCACCAATTTCACCACCAATACCCGCATCATTTGCAGCAGTATTTTCAGCCGACCACCTATCTCCATTGCTTCCCATCTCACAGCCATTTAGCGCCGCAGCATCATCAGTATTATGTCTACGACGTGCACCATCGACAGCAGAAAATTCTGACCATGGCATCGGTACAAAATCGACATTCCAAGACCATTGGGTCATCGAACAGCAGTGCTAGGCAGGAAATGGTTCGTATGCCATCTCCTTCCTCGGTTGAAATGTCCGAAGAGATTGATGTTCTCTCAAATTCCGATGTAGAAAACGATGCTGCCTGTTCGAGCGAGCAGCCGGTCGCTGAAAACCAACACGTTGAAGATGGCGTCAAAGTAGAAACAATAACCGTTACGCACAAACAAGAGACGAACAAAAAAGAGGAAGACAATGGAAGTAACGATGTTGCTGATGCCTATAAGCATCATCATAGTCATGATCGTAACGATGGTGATAAGATACAAACAAAATGTGATTACAATGATGATGATGCCGTAAGCGATGACCCCAACGATAGCAGCGGACAAGATGACCGAACGTCGAAGCGACGTTCGCTCGAAGACGTCTGTTCATACACGGTCACGCCGACCTGGTTAAGCGGTGAACGCTTAAAATATCCGAACTGTCCAAACAAAGTTTCACCAACACAGAACCAGGCTCGCTACCATGAACACTACCACAATCAACACGGCGGTAAGAACTCTGCCATTAACTTGAATAATAAAGATGTCAGAAACCAGAACCAGTCACATCCGATTACAAATAAAAATGGTTGCCTCGTCACAGAGCGAATAGTCACCGACTCGAACGCTGCAGCAACCAGTCAAGCAAATGGAATGAAAACGTACCACTTCCCGGATTTTTCTTTCATAAAACAGGAAAGCAATGGCCCATTGAACGCCTGCCAAGAGACTGAGTCTAAATTGACGGAAAACGGCATTGATAATGGCGACAAAAAAGGTAACGTTATTGTTATTCTATTTTTTTTTTGTTGTTGTTGTTGTTTGGCAATAGTCTACAATAGTTAACACACGATAAATCGTGAACCTCGAACAAAAAAATGGTACTCCTGCGTCCTGCACTTATTGATCTGTGTTGAAATAACGTTATTATTTAGAAAGCCATTCTTAACATGGGGCGGGGAGTGTTGTGTACCTATTCTGCACTTTCACCTAACTATTTCATAAAAACAGATATTATAGAACTTTAATCTTGAAAATACTATTTAAAAAATAGCGCAAATCAATAAGTGCACTAGTACCCAAAAAATTAGGGTTAGTAAATTTTTACCTGGTTTCCACCCTAACATTTTCCTTTAAAATGACGACCATTCTAGGTTTTTTATGCTGAAAAAAAATATCGCATTTAAATTTTCCAGAAATAGTTTTCCGCCTATTAAGCAATGCCATTTCTTATGTTATTGCTCGTGGTAACTTTAGTTCGCGCTTGCGCGTAGTTTCTTGGGGTGGCGTTTACGCGCTTGCACCAAAATGGCCATCAGCAACAACATAAATGACATTGCTTAATATTTGGAAAACTACTTATTCGCCGAAAACTTAAATGCAATATTCGTTTTCAGCATACTCGAAAACCTTCAAAAGTCGTAATTTTTAAGGAAATGTTAAAGTGAAAATCCGGTAAAAATTTAACTTTGTGACGTATGCAGAACACATGGGCCGTGTTTTTTTTTTTGTTGTTGTTTTTTTTCTAGTAGGATGTTCTAGTTGAATTAAATTTTTACAACATTTTTTTCTGTTTATCAAATTGTAAGGTGAAAATACGGAATAGTCACAAAACGCCATCTTCTTTCGTATTAAGAATGGGTTTCTAAATAATAACGTTAATATTTTAGCACGATCCGTATTCTGCATAAGTATCAAATTCATAATTTATATCAAACTCCTTAGAATGAAATTCACGGGTATTGTTTTATAATAACCAAGAAAAAGTCAAAAATAAAAATAAATGTTACCAAAGGCAAGATAAGTTGCTCTTCTCCATACCTGGATAGGTTTTTGTGTTTTAACTTATTTTAAAGCGTTTGTTTACTTTGGAATAAAAGTGGTGTCCGATTTGAGTTAAATCGAAAAACTGGCGGTTTATTTAATAACCATTTGGATTCGATAATAGCTCAAAATCAAAAATTATACAAAATACTGGTAGTACATTACGTTTTCGCACGAACATTTATTGGATTGGTTTTTACTAGTATTTTGTTTAATTTTTCAGCGATCCTCGAAGGTCCAAATAGCTTTAACAAAACCGCCATTTTTTTTTTTTTCATTTTCGTTCAAATTTAACACTATATTTATTTCAAAGTAAATAAACACTTTAAAATGTTAAAATACCTTCTTCAGGAAGCTAGAATAACTTTTCTTGCCTTTGGTAATATTTGTTTGTTGTATGTTTTTTTTTTTTTCATCCGGTTTTTGTTGACTATTATAACAAAAAATTCGCTACCTTAACATGCCAAATATCAATGTTTGTAACGAATTGTATTTTCCACTTTTTCGTATATAAAATCAACCGACTTTTAATAGCGACCAACACATGCAGGTGGTGTGATGCCTGCCGTCATTGAAGATCGAATTTTGAGAAGACTTTATAAATGAAGAAAAAAATGTACTTGTGCAGCTTACGAGCCCTGCTGAAATAACGCCATTAAAAAAACAAAACAACCTTAAGTTAGGGAAGAGAGAGCTTTGTTAATTCTCTACTTTCACCTAACAATTTAATAAACGTGCTGTAAAAATAGTTTAACTTTAAAATCCTACCTAAAAATATATATATATATTACGGTTCATAAACTGCACAAGTACGAAAATGTGAAATAAACAGTGTGTTACTTAGGTAGAAAATTTCATGAAAATGAGTTTGATAGAAATGTTTTTTTTTGGGGGGGGGGTAGTTATTGGGTGTTAACTATTCTGTACTTTTTACTTTTTTTGTTTGTTTTTTTCATTTCTTGCATTAGCACTTTTGTCGGAGGTTATCTTGATGTTTTTGTAATATAGGACTAAATGTTTCTGATTGCAATTTATGTAAACACACCGGAAATGGCCGAATGAGTTTACGATGACAAAACCACAACTGTCCCAAAATTCAAAGGGAAATGCAATCTTTCAGTTAAAATGGGGGTAAAGGTAGGGTTACTAATCAGCCCCTCAATGAATAAATGTGCAAAACTACCTTAAAAATAAATTTTAAAAAAAAATGAAAAAATAAGGTGATTCAGTCAATAATTCGAAAATTATTGAACCTATTCTTACCAAAGAGAGGGGGGACTAATAACCTTAAATAATGGAAAGAAAAATGAAAAAGTAGTTTTAAGTAGATAGAAAAGGCTGTATCCGGTTATTATATATATATAAATTTGAGAATGTGTGTGTGTGTTTCAGGGCACTTCGCAAACAATATACTCAACGAATTTTTTTATCTACCAACTTGAAATTTGGTATATAGGGTATTCAGACATGTGGATAACTTTAAAATTGGTTTTCGGCTGCTAATGGGTAAAAATTGAAAAATTGTTACTTGGAGGTCATCGGATTTTTATCTGTTTATCAGCTGTTTCACGACTGCGCATGCGCAGACGAGAAACATGACAGATTACTTATGTTAAGAATAAGTTTGAAAACGCTGTTATCGTACTTGATGCACTAGGTGTGTCAGAAATTTCGAGAAAATAGTGAATAATTCCACCCCATCTTTCCAAGCTTATAACTCCTCGAAAAATGTAATTCAAGCCCTAATTTTTTTTCAATTAAAGGAGCAAGGACCAAGGTTTAATTTAAAAAAAAAGTGTTTTTTTTTTTTTTTTGTTTTGTTTTTTAAGGTTAACTTCGGACTTTACAGGTAAATTTCTAAAAAACACTACTTTTTTTGTTTTAAATTTGAATATATTTATTGACCTTTTCTCTTCAATTTGTGATATATAAGACTTTGGTGAATAAATTAATTATTTACTTTTTAATAGACATTTCAAAATGGGAGGCGTGAATTATTCGATCCTCCCTGTCTTTCCAAGCTTATAACTCCTCGAAAAATGTAATCCAAGCCCTAATTATTTTTTCAATTAAAGGAGCAAGGACCAAGGTTCCATTAAAAAAAGAAAAAACAAATAACGTGGTTAAAAAAAAAGGTTTTAAACTTCAAACTTTACAGGTAAAATTCTAAAAAACACTACTTTTTTTGTTTTAAATTTGAATATATTATTTATTGACCTTTTCTCTTCAATTTGTGAGTAAATTAATTATTTACTTTTCGGTGAGTAAATTATTTACTTTTTAATAGACACTTGAAAATAGGTGGGGGGGGGGCGTGAATTAAAAAAAAACAAACGTTTGTCTAAAATATTATATTCGGTTTATTAGAAAGAACATAAAATTTCACATTGACCCTGAAAATATCGTAAAAATAGAATTAATAGAAAATTTTGATAGATTTTTAAAGTTTAAAAATGGAAAAATATTGAGTTCGGAAAATTCATTACTGCTTTTAAACAAAAAAATACTTCTATTACTTTTAAACAACTTTAATAGTTTATTTTGGAAGTATAATCCATAAAGAAAATAAACAACCCACTTTTAACAGAGAAATTACAAGATTTTTATATTTTATTCGCAGTTTCGTGTTAGGGGTGTCAAAAAATCCTACAAAATTTCTGATACACTTATTGATGCACTGTCTTTAGGTTTGATTTCGAGTAATTTTTTTGGCGAACCTGAGCGAAAATTCCCCGCCCCCTATAATTTTTATGGTACTATCGGAAGGGGCCCGGCTTTGCCCGGTCGTAAAATACGCTTAAATATGATATTTTAATTTGTTCAAATTTCGTATATATTATTATAGTCGTGATTCCAAAAGTAAAAAAAAAACATTTGGGTGCCATCAGCTAGAATTGAAACCGAAAGCAAAACTGTAGCTTTCAAAGCTGGTGACGTTACCACTTTACCAACGTGAGACGCATATTAACAGATTAAAAGTAAACTAAGATGAATGTACAAAATGTATAACGATTTTTTTCAATTTTGACCTATTTTTGACTCCTTAAAACTATTTTAATCGGCTAAAGACCCATAAAAAAACAGTAAATCCAATCATTTGAGACCGCTAGCTCTGCGACTTTTTGTTTCAGAAGAGATTTTGAAAATATCGAGACAGATATTGAGTTTTATAAATTTGATGTTTTTAGTATGTATTATAGTTTTCGAGGTTGGGAGTCTTTATTCCGAAAGCCATTCTTAGCATAGGGAGGTTAGGGGTGTTTATATCATGCTGGGTTAGGTTGTAAAAAAAACATACCAACTGCAGAATACCGTTTAAAATTATAGGAGGGGTCTCGTTCAGGTCCGCTTTTTTTTTTTTTTTTTTTTTTGCAGTTTAGAAAAAACAGTCGAATCCATCAAAAATTCGAATAAGGATTTATGAAGAAAAATATTAACATATCGCTTTTCAAAGATAAACCTTTTCCTCAGAGGATAAACACTTATAAGAAATTTTATCACAGGTTAAAATAAATTTGAAAATATATAAAACTGTTTGAATTGTAAAGAATTTTCGATGGAATTAAGAGTCAAAAAAAAGTCCAAGAAATTCATGAAGTTCCGCTCCACATAATCCAACACTATAATCCATTCACATTTCGAATTCCAGATTCTTATTGGACCTTACAGACTTGCAACTTAAATGATTATTTGCAAATATGATAACTTGGGCTGTGGCAACAGAATATTTTTTTCATTGTTTTTACTCTTGAGTATATATCCGACACAGTTAATCAACCGAGAACCACACAACTCTATATAAAAGTATATAAGATATTGACGGATACACACTCGAGAGTCAAAATAATGAAAAGAATATGCTGTTGTCCTTGCCTTAGTTTTCACCTTTTATCCTCCTTTTTAATAAATAGGATCTCCCGATCACCGAGGACGCAAAGTAAAAAAAAAAAAAAAGAAAAAAAATTGTTTTTGTGAAGTAAAATATACGTTCTGTCTTCTGACTAGAATCTAAGCGTAGTATCTGTTCCGTCTAAAGATGGTATAATGATATTGTGTGGTTTTCATTCGCGCTGAGTTGGAAATATGATTTCTGTAAGGATATTGGAGATAAACCATCATCACCTGATATATTCTGACACTGCATTAACCAGATTACTCCAATCACAATGGACGGCCATAAAATGCCCAGCAGCAATATATACTACATTTTGTAAGATACCATTATGGAATTTCCACAAGTCCCGCTATTGTCCTAGCCCTAATGATAACCACACTCAAAAGCTGAGTCACTCTTTCACAGAGATATAAAGAAATATTAAAGAGTCGTTTAATCAACAAAATGAGAGAGGGAGAAAAATGCAGAGAAAGTCTTAGATGTGTGGTGCATTATGGTTCATATATATATATATATCACAACTAATTAGAACCATTAAAATAATATAGCTCCACTCTTATATATATAAAATAACTTTGTGTGAGTTCTTTCCGTATAGGCGTCGAAATGGCTGAGCTTATCTTTTGCAAGTTTTACACAAAGGTAATTTATATGCCTGGCAGTGTTCTTAAATAGGTTTTGTACAGAAATTCATCCAGTAAGTATCAAAAAAAAAAAAAAAAAATCCGATCTTAAAAAATAGTATTTTTCTACTACAGATAAAAATAATTTTTACAAGGGAATAGTTTATGTTACGCTGACCAAGGGAGATAATAAAATCTAAGCAAATAATTTCTTAAAAAACAAACAAAAAAACAGATTTATTGTCATCTGGAGATATAGCTTACTGGTAGAGCATTCGACTACATACCGAATGATCGCCTGTTCAAGCCCGGATGCACTTCACCATTTTATTTTAATTTTCTCTTATTAATAAGTTCAATTTACGATAAAGGAAGAGGCACTATTTAAAATCGCCGCAAATCATTTCTTCATTTGGATATTTTAAAACTAAACATTAAATCAAATTAATTTTCCAGGTCATTCATGGTCAAGCCCAAATATCAGCTGACGCGATATTGTAAACTAACAGAATTAGATACACGACATTATCATTATTTTTTTAATATTTATTTGCGAATTAGTCCACCGGGCAAATTATTCCTCGTAATATATAATAATCAATAGAAGATTGTCTATGTAGTATTATAGAATTAATCTACATAAATTAAAATATATTTAAGCGTATTGTAGGATTAGGCAACGCCGGGTGTCCAACTAGTTATATATATATATATATATATATATATATATATATATATATATATATATATATATATTACA
>NC_136504.1:118028940-118063940 GCF_053919585.1 Euprymna scolopes
ATATCTCGCTGTACTGTGTGTGTGTATATATATATATCTCGCTGTACTGTGTGTGTGTATATATATATATCTTACTGTGTGTGTATATATATCTCACTGTGTGTGTATATATATATATGTCGCACTGTGTGTGTATATATATATATATATATATATATCTCACTGTGTGTATATATATATCTCACTGTGTGTATATATATATCTCACTGTGTGTATATATATATCTCACTGTGTGTATATATATATCTCACTGTGTATATATATATCTCTCTCTCACTGTGTGTATATATATATATCTCACTGTGTGTATATATATATATCTCACTCTGTGTATATATATATCTCTCACTGTGTGTGTATATATATATATATCTCACTGTGTGTATATATATATCTCTCACTGTGTGTATATATATATATATATCTCACTGTGTGTATATATATATATATCTCACTGTGTGTATATATATATATATCTCACTGTGTGTATATATATATATCTCACTGTGTGTGTGTATATATATATCTCACTGTGTGTATATATATATATATCTCACTGTGTGTATATATATATATATATCTCACTGTGTGTATATCTATATATATCTCACTGTGTGTGTGTGTGTATATATATATATATCTTACTGTGTGTGTGTATATATATATATCTCACTGTGTGTGTATATATATATATATATATATCTCACTGTGCGTATATATATATATCTCACTGTGTGTATATATATATATATATATATATCTCACTGTGTGTGTATATATATATCTCACTGTGTGTGTATATATATATATATCTCACTGTGTGTGTATATATATATATATCTCACTGTGTGTGTATATATATATATCTCACTGTGTGTGTGTATATATATATCTCACAGTGTGTGTGTGTATATATATATATATCTCACTGTGTGTGTATATATATATATATCTCACTGTGTGTGTATATATATATATCTCACTGTGTGTATATATATATAAAGATCTTACTGTGTGTGTATATATATATATATCTCACTGTGTGTGTATATATATATATATATATCTCACTGTGTATGTATATATATATCTCACTGTGTATGTATATATATATATATCTCACTGTGTATATATATATATATATATATCTCACTGTGTATGTATATATATATATATCTCACTGTGTATGTATATATATATATATCTCACTGTGTATGTATATATATATATCTCACTGTGTATATATATATATATATATCTCACTGTGTGTGTATGTATATATATATATCTCACTGTGTGTGTATATATATATCTCACTGTGTGTGTATATATATATATCACACTGTGTGTGTATATATATATATCTCACTGTGTGTGTATATATATATATCTCACTGTGTGTGTATATATATATATATCTCACTGTGTGTGTGTGTATATATATATATATCTCACTGTGTGTGTGTGTGTGTATATATATATATCTCACTGTCTGTGTGTGTGTATATATATATATCTCACTGTCTGTGTGTATATATATATATATCTCACTGTGTGTATATATATATATGTCACTGTGTGTATATATACATATATATCTCACTGTGTGTGTATATATATATATATATATCAATGTGTATATATATATCAATGTGTATATATATATATATATCAATGTGTATATATATATATATATCAATGTGTATATATATATATATATCAATGTGTATATATATATATCAATGTGTATATATATATATCTCAATGTGTATATATATATATCTCACTGTGTATATATATATCTCACTGTGTATATATATATCTCACTGTGTATATATATATATATATCTCTGTGTATATATATATATCTCACTGTGTATATATATATCTCACTGTGTATATATATATCTCACTGTGTATATATATATATATCACTGTGTATATATATATATCACTGTGTATATATATATATATGTATCTCACTGTGTATATATATCTCACTGTGTATATATATATGTATCTCACTGTGTATATATATATCTCACTGTGTATATATATATCTCACTGTGTGTATATATATATATATATCTCACTGTGTATATATATATATCTCACTGTGTGTTTATATATATATCTCACTGTGTATATATATATATATCTCACTGTGTATATATATATATATCTCACTGTGTGTATATATATATATCTCACTGTGTGTATATATATATATCTCACTGTGTGTATATATATATATCTCACTGTGTGTGTATATATATATATCTCACTGTGTGTGTATATATATATATCTCACTGTGTGTGTATATATATATATCTCACTGTGTGTGTATATATATATATCTCACTGTGTGTGTATATATATATATCTCACTGTGTGTGTATATATATATATCTCACTGTGTGTGTATATGTATATCTCACTGTGTGTATATATATATATCTCACTGTGTGTATATATATATATCTCACTGTGTGTATATATATATATCTCACTGTGTGTGTATATATATATCTCACTGTGTGTGTGTATATATATATCTCACTGTGTGTGTATATATATATCTCACTGTGTGTGTATATATATATCTCACTGTGTGTGTGTGTGTGTATATATATATATATATCTCACTGTGTGTATATATATATCTCACTGTGTGTGTGTATATATATATATATATTTCACTGTGTGTCTATATATATTTCACTGTGTGTGTATATATATCTCACTGTGTGTGTATATATATATATCTAACTGTGTGTGTATATATATATATATCTCACTGTGTGTGTAGATATATATATCTCACTGTGTGTATATATATATATATATATCTTACTGTGTGTGTGTATATATATATATCTCACTGTGTGTGTATATATTTATATATATCTCACTGTGTGTGTATATATATATCTCACTGTGTGTATATATATATATATCTCACTGTGTGTATATATATATCTCACTGTGTGTATATATATATATATATCTCACTGTGTGTATATATATATATATATCTCACTGTGTGTGTATATATATATATATATCTCACTGTGTGTGTGTGTATATATATATATATATCTCACTGTGTGTGTGTATATATATATATATATCTCACTGTGTGTGTATATGTATATATATATATATATATCTCACTGTGTATGTATGTATGTATATATATATATATCTCACTGTGTATGTATGTATATATATATATATCTCACTGTGTGTGTATATATATATATCTCACTGTGTGTGTATATATATATATCTCACTGTGTGTGTATATATATATATATATCTCACTGTGTGTGTATATATATATATCTCACTGTGTGTGCATATATATATATATCTCACTGTGGGTTGTATATATATATATATCACTGTGTTTGTATATATATATATATATATCACTGTGTGTGTATATATATCTCACTGTGTATATATATATATATCTCACTGTGTGTGTGTGTGTATATATATATATCTCACTGTGTGTGTGTATATATATATCTCACTGTGTGTGTATATATATCTCACTGTGTGTGTATATATATATATATATATATATATCTCACTTTGTGTATATATATATATCTCACTTTGTGTATATATATATATCTCACTTTGTGTATATGTATATATATCTCACTTTGTGTATATATATATATATATCTCACTTTGTGTATATATATATATATATCTCACTTTGTGTATATATATATATATATCTCACTGTGTGTATATATATATATATATATCTCACTGTGTATATGTATATATATATATATATATCACTGTGTGTATATATATATATATATATATATATCACTGTGTGTATATATATATATCTCACTGTGCGTATATATATATATCTCACTGTGTGTATATATATATATATATCTCACTGTGTGTATATATATATATATATATATCTCACTGTGTGTATATATATATATATCTCACTGTGTATATATATATATATATATATATCTCACTGTGTGTGTATATATATATATATATATCTCACTGTGTGTATATATATATATATATATATATATCTCACTGTGTGTATATATATATATATATATATATCTCACTGTGTGTATATATATATATATATATATATATATATCTCACTGTGTGTGTGTATATATATATATCTTACTGTGTGTGTGTATATATATATATATATATCTCACTGTGTGTGTGTATATATATATATCACAGTGTGTATATATATATATCTCACTGTGTATGTATATATATATATATATATATATATATCTCACTGTGTGTGTATATATATATGTATATCTCACTGTGTGTGTATATATATATGTATATCTCACTGTGTGTGTATATATATATGTATATCTCACTATGTGTGTGTATATATATATGTATATCTCACTATGTGTGTGTGTATATATATATATGTTCATCTCACTGTGTGTATATATATGTTTATCTCACTATGTTTGTGTGTGTATATATATGTATATCTCACTACGTGTGTGTGTGTATATATATATATGTATATCTCACTATGTGTGTGTGTGTGTGTGTGTATGTATATGCCTGTATCTCACTATGTGTGTGTTTATATATATGTATATCTCACTACAGGTGTGTATGTATATATATATTATATATATATATCTCACTATGGGTGTGTATGTATGTGTGTGTATATATATATATATATATATATATATATATACACACACACACACTTGCTGTACCATGCCACGCGTTGCAGTGGCTCAATTTTGTGTAATGGGAAAATTTAATAAAAAGAGAAAATGCATGTTTCTTATATTAGTACAACAATTCACTGCAAAATATGAAAAAAAATTTTACTCTTGCAGAATTTAATCTGGATACTTGGCAGCTTCTGTCAATCATTCATGGTTTGGACTTGACCAACAATCAGTGGATGAAGTCGAACGTAGCAAAAATGTTGAAACGTCAAATGTTTTTTTTTTGTTGTTGTTTTACAAAAATGTGAGTTAGTAATTCATATCTGGTTGATGGTGGGGGGAGTGGGGTTTCTACACAGATTCGAAAAAGTTGTCCAAAAACAAATAAATGAAAGCAAAGGTAAGTTACGTTTGTACCTAATTGGATAATTGTTTAGTGTTTTTTATGTAATGTAAAATGTTTAATCGGCTCAAAAAACAGAAATGGTCGGACTCTGTTGAATACGTAAGTCTGGGAAAGTAAGTTGAAAACTAAAAACTATACAAAACAGTGTCTGAAACTCACCGAATATATGTTACCATGACATAGGCTGGCGTAATCGGTGGGTTTCTGACAGTATTTTGTATAGTTTTTTTTTTTTAGTTTTAACTCACTTTCTCTAACTTAAAGTAATCAACAGTGTCCACCACCATTTGTAGCTTTCAAATACCCCGATAAACACTGTTTTTCGAGCCGACTAAACGTTACATTAAATGAAAAGGGGTTGTATTACTAAACACAGATACAAAGAAGTTGTCAAAAAATAAATATATATAAATGTTATCAAAGGCAAGAAAAGTAAATGTTCTACCTAACTGGATAAGATTTTAGAGTTTTTATGTAATGTATAATCGGTTCAAAAACATTCAATGTTTATCGGTATATCTGAAAAATACAAATTGCGGCAGACTGTATCGAACACATTAAGTTTTGGGAAATTTTTGGAAAATGAGTTTAAACTAAAAAACTATACAAAATACTGTTAGGAACTCACTCAATATATGTGTTACCATGATGTAGGCTGGCATATAATCGGTGGTTTTAAACTTTTGCTCGATACAGGTGACGACTTTTAAAAGTCCCTTTTAGTGATTACCTGGTTTGAGGATATTTGTACAACTAAACGGCAAATCTGCTCCAAAAAATCCGGTATTATTTTACCTTAAGGCCCGTTTCACGTTCATATATAACAAAATATTTTATTGTAGATTTCGGTGTGCTAAGAACGAATCTGCAAACCGTTTCCGTAGCAAAAAGAAAGTTTTCATGATATTCATGAAATTACTTTTTCGAAAAGTGGGTGATCACTTTTCAATGTAAATTCAACTTAGAATGAGCACCCACTTTCTGGCCACCTGAGAGAGGGGCATTTTTCTGTGTTTCTTGGCTAAAAAGTTTTTTGTTTGATTTCTTTTGCATGGTAATAACCCCTGAACTCTGGGACTATTTTCCATTTCACAGCCGAGCCTTCGTTTACGCTATGCGTGAGCATAAACGAAAACTGTTTAGCCAATAAACATGGGACCCCCCCCTCTGTCAGGTGGCTAGAAAGTGGGTGCTCATTTTAAGTTAAATTTACATGGAAAAGTGATCGCCACTTTTTCGAAAAAGTAATTTCTTCATATCATAAAAACTATCTTTTGCGACGGTTTGCAGATTCGTTTTTAGGACACCAAAATCTACAAAAAAAAAAAAAAAAAAAAAAAAATTTATTTAAGAACGTGAGACGCACGGCCTTTAATGGAAAATTATATCAAAAATCCGGGGGAAAATAGTTTTCAATAAAAACAGCAAATGAATTCGATAGAAAAAAAAATGGATGCTATTTTTTCTCTTTTTTTCTGTGTTTCTTGGCTAAAAAGTTTTTTGTTTGATTTCTTTTGCATGGTATTAACCCCTGAACTCTGGGACTATTTTCCATTTCACAGACGTAGCCTTTGTTTATGCTATGCGTGAGCATAAACGAAAACTGTTAAATATGCATTCGCGTACCAAACTGCCTTGTCAAAAAACCTTTAAGCCAATAAACACGAAAATAAATGCCCCTTCCTCAGGTGGCCAGAAAGTGGGTGCTCATTTTAAGTTAGATTTACATGGAAAAGTGATCACCCACTTTTCGAAAAAAAATTTCTTCAGATCATGAAAACTATTTTGGTACTCCTTGGGCGTTGAGTTCCATGGCGACCCGCAGAATTATTTAATGGTCGTTCCCTTAGTACCTCCTCCTCTAGTCAAGGCTAACGCATGCGCACGTAAACATTTTTTATTTATTTACTTACGTGGTGGAGTTTCTATACTGATAGGTTTTTTTAAATTTTTTCACTGGAGTATTATTGATTGAACACGAACCAGATTATGAAAAAAAAATTGAAAAAAAAACAAAATCATTTCAACATTTGAAAGGGGTACTCACTTTTTAGTTACCACGTTCTGGTAAATCGGTCACTCATTTTTTTTTTTTTTTCTAAATACGGAAGTGTCTTCGGGAGATATAAAATGGTCGTATGTTGACGAAGCAATGTATCGGGAGGCGTACAGGATGGAAAATTATTGGTAAATTTTTAGATTAGGTCCACCTCCTTAATTTTCTTTTAAATGACAACTTGAAATGGTTTTCGACTATGCTGAATACGAAAATCGCATTGAAATTTTGCAGAAATAAGTAGTTATCAAGATATAAAAAGTTGTATTATGCATTGTAATCTTTGGCGGCCATCTTTTTTACGTGCGTGTATTTGTTTATGGCGCGTGTGCACGTAAAAAGATGGCCGCCGAAGAATACAATGCATAATACAACTATTTATTTCCGCAAAATTTCAATGCGATTTGCGTGTTCAGCATACTCGGAAACCTATAAATGTCGTCATTGAAAGGAAAATTGTGGAGGTGGACTTAATCTAAAAAAATACACAAATTATTAAACATTTCTCCAGCATGTTAGTGAAATTTATAATACTTTAAAAAAAAATTTAAAACAAAAAAAAGTTTTGAAAATAAACAAAAAAAACTCACCTTTCATAAAAACAATTTAAAAAAAAACACCCACAAACTGACTTAACTAAATAAGTTAAAAAAAAAAAAAAAATTTAAACTCGAAACTTTATTTTCATAAAAACAATAAAAAAAAAGTCATGTTCAATCTATTTTTTTTCTTTGAGAAACAAATATATTTCTGACTTACAAATGCGGTAGAGGCACATATTATTTTTACTTTCTATGGTTTTGATATACCGCGTTTTTATTGCTTACAAAATGGGTGACTGATGTAGCCAGACTTTGTGGGCACCCTATATATATATATATATATATATATATATATATATAGGGTGCACACAAAGTCTGGCTACATAATCTACAGGATGCTTCCACAAAGTCTGGCTACATAATGTAGCCAGACTTTGTGGACACCCTATATATGATGTGACACAAGGCCCAAAATGGTGAGAGACCGATCATAACTAACAATAGCCCTATCATTCATTAAGACAAAATATCCGCATCACCAAAAACCCAAAGAATATAAACATGAAACGAGAGGGGCGGGGGAATAAACATCTTGTATACAAAAACAGATGATATATACGCACACACACATAACGAATAACGAAAAAAAAAACAAAAAACAAACAAAGATTAGTATAATAACATTCATGTGTTCTTCAAATTCCCAAATCTAACGTCACATGTTGACATTTAAAATTGTATCGTTTAAACAAATAGACAAAACTTTATTTTTGAACAACTCGTATATGAATATTTCTATTTTTATACTAGCTGGACGCCTGACGTTGCTCGGTCGTACACTACGCTTAAACATGATATTTTAATTTATACAAATTGCGTATGTATTATTATAGAATCAATCTACTATTAAATATTATACAGGGTGTCCGTAAAGTTACTATACAGTCTTATTGTTTTATTGTATTATATTTGTATTAATAGTTAATATTTTCTGAGATTTTTATAAACATAAAGGTGTTATTTCTTTTTATTTCTTTTGTTACAAATAAATATTTTAATACAATATCTTACTGTACTGTTAATATATTACAGGGTGTCTGTATAGTAACTTGTAAGACTGTATAGTAACTTTACGGACACCCTGTATATTACAAGAAATAATTTGTCTGGTGGGCTAATTCGCAAAAATAAATAAATAAATAATGTCATTCATCAATATTCCGTCTGTGTTTGTTTACAATATCACGTCAGCTGATATTTAGGCTTGACGATGAATGACCTAGAAACTCACTTCTGATTAATGTTTAGTTTTAAAATATACAAAAATGATTTGCGGCGGTTTTAAATGGTACTTCTTTTATCGTAAATTGAACTCCTTAATAAAAAAAAAATTAAAATGAAATCGTGAGGCTTGAACACTGGATCACTCGAATGCTCTACTACTGAGCTATGTTTCTACTGTCAACAAATGTGTTTTTTTTTGTTTTTGTTTTTTTCTAAGAAAAAATTATTTGAGTTTATTATCTCCCTTACTGGTGCAACCTAAAATATTCCCTGTAAAAATTATTTTTTTATCTATAAAAAGACTAATTTTAGGATTGGATTTTTTTTTCGATACTTATCGGACGAATTTCTGTATAAAACCTATTTAAGAACACTGCTAGATATATAAAGTACATTTGTGTCAAGTTTGCAAAAGATACTCAGCTGTTTCGGAACCTATAAGGAACTCTCTCTCTCTCACGCACACGCACGCACAAGTGACTTTTATATAATAGAGATTTCTCTCTTGTATAACTTTAACTTGGTAAGGATGATAAAACAAGGCGGGGATAAAAATAAAATATTAAAACAGTTAAAGCATTTGTTCGTTATCCTGATGCTTTTGAATCGTTTAAGATAAACCAGACTATATCAATAAAGGAAATCGAAAACTATATTAGCAATGTATAAAATGTATTTATAATTACATATAATAAATTTATATATATATAAAAAAAATGTATATATGTAAAAATATTTTTAACCTTTATATATCTAATTTTAAATAAGAATGTAAATATACTAAATTCTAATCATAGTGGGGGTGATAAGTAGTTAAATGGATTCATCCTAATCTTATAAATACAAGACTGATAAATTAAAAAATTAAAAAATGTATCCATTTTAAATGGATAGTACCAGTCAAGGATCCGTCACTTGACACTCAGCCCAACAGGTGAGGGGCCGGAGACCGGCCCAGCACCTGTTGGACTGAGGTACACCGCCTGGGTAATACCTAGGAGGTCCACCCTCCCAGGCCTTGCCACCGGGCTTTCCGGTGGGGCAAGTTTATTGCTTGTTGCCTGAGGCGCCCCGACCGGGGAATGCCGACGGGGTTACTCAGGCAATTTTTAAAATTGCAGGAGTGCCCCTCCTTTAGGGGAGCCTGCTGGGTTCCCACTTTCCGGCCTTGTGCCACATTTTGCTGAGTGGACAGCAAATAAATATAATCCATTTTAAATGGATAGTACCAGTCAAGGATCCGTCACTTGACACTCAGCCCAACAGGTGAGGGGCCGGAGACCGGCCCAGCACCTGTTGGACTGAGGTACACCGCCTGGGTAATACCTAGGAGGTCCACCCTCCCAGGCCTTGCCACCGGGCTTTCCGGTGGGGCAAGTTTATTGCTTGTTGCCTGAGGCGCCCCGACCGGGGAATGCCGACGGGGTTACTCAGGCAATTTTTAAAATTGCAGGAGTGCCCCTCCTTTAGGGGAGCCTGCTGGGTTCCCACTTTCCGGCCTTGTGCCACATTTTGCTGAGTGGACAGCAAATAAATATAATCCATTTTAAATGTGGAAATTGATGAATCGCACAGGTAAGAAATTCATTTTTATACTATGAAAAGGTTAGTAATTGCAATTAAGAATAGGAAATTGGATCAAATGTTTGTAACATGTTTCTTCCTAAGATTAAGGGTGGTGGTGTTTGATCAACACTGCTGAGAGCCATGATGTAATATACTGTTTTGTTTTTAAATCCCCGAAACAGTGTTTCATGGTAAACAACAGATGGTCACTGTTAATTGCTGGTATCATAAAGACAGAATGCTAATCTACGGAGTGAAGGCTGACTTTATGACTGGTTCGAATCTCCCGATTGGCAGTAATTGTCATTTTCCACACTGATGATTCCGTAAGCATGAAGCACTATTGTGGTATGAAAATAATTTATTTCTAAAAATATTATCGTTTTATATATATAATGATATATTTAATAATTATTACAGTAAATAATTATGTCAGCCCCTTTAAGAAACTCGTTTCTTATCGTTGAGCACTTTCAGTTGAATTAAAAAGTCGGCCAATTTAGCTCTTATGCACAGATCGTTATATACTGACTAGATCACTCTGACTGACGTTAAAAACATTTAATGAAATAAATGTTTAAAATTCAACAACTGTTCTCGCGGTTAACGGTAGCTGAATGAATATGGTCCTTGCTAATGAAGCCAGAGATGGCTTCTGTCGCCGGGTTCGAATCTATCGACTGGTGTTAATCTTGACACCCTGCATTGAAGATTCCCGAAAGGATGAAGCACTAGTGTCTGTAGGTATTCAATAATTATTATAGAATATATATATATATATATATATATATATATATATATATATATATATATATATATATATATCGAAATATTTTGGCTAATCAGCCCACCGGGTAAATTATTCCACGTAATAATTAGGACAAGAGACAAGAGAATATTCTTTTCATTATTTTGACTCTCGAGTATATATCAGTTAATATTTTATGTTTTTATAGTGATGTGGTTCTCGATTGATTAACCGTGTCGGGTATATACTCGAGAGTCAAAACAATAAGAATATTCTCTTGTCATAGCCCTAGTAATAATCAATAGAGGATTGATGCTATAATACCTATGTAATCTGTATAGATTAAAATATCATGTTTAAGCGTATTTTACGACCGGGTAACACCGGGATGTCAACTAGTTTAATTCTAGTAATTTTTTTCCCGATTACCATAAAAAGCATATGGTGAATGTGGAGATATTTTCTTAAACGTAAAAAACAAAAGACAAACAAAAAAAAAAAGACAAACAAAACAAAAACACGTGTGAGGGATGGTCTATACATTGCAGTTTTACTGGATGTTTAAAATCAATAAATATTTATTTATTTATTATTAACAACAACAATGGAAGATTTTGTTTGAAAAAAAAAAAACCCAAATAAAGACAATTAAAAGAATCGTTTTTGGCATCGGGAAATGGGCACACATTTTTCCAATAGCTCCAAAAGTTTCGGTTCCGATTAATCGTCCCAACACTATATATGCATAACCGCGTTTTGATGATCAGCGAATCCCATATATATATATATATATATATATATATATATATATATATATATATATATATATATAAGAGACCGGTGATAACGTACGATCGCGGAATTGCCTTGGTGTATTTATTATGTGCATATTGCCAGCAAGTCCACTTTTAGACATGTTTTTGGTTAAAGAATACGGAATTACATTTCTTCTGTTTCTCGTTAGCGTTTTATTTTTATTTTTATTTTTTTTCCATGTAAATCGTGTTGTTTGTCCGATTGACAAGTAGGGAAAACCCCAGGTTCATACTACGAGCGCTTTCGGCCATTTTTATTTTTTCTTGGTTAACATTTGATACCAATAACCAAGAACTTTATCTTCCTACCAACATTTCCTTCTTGTACAAATTTAGAAAATGACGCATGATGCTGACCCCCCGAATTAGTTGACCCCTGACCTGCTTAGCAAATTCTAATAGCTTTTGCATACAAACTCTCTAAAACTGATTGGTGTTTATTTGTAAAGATAGAGCAGCTGTGGTGAAAGTTCCCTTCTCCCTAATTTGGTTAGTTCAACCGTAAATGGCCACCCACACACCGTCAGGGCTATCCCAGACATCTGGCCAACAACCCAGAGCGAAATCTCACGTCGACACCGCCGCCATCATCATCATGTTGATTGATTTATATTTTTCTTTCGCAAAACAAAAAGTTCCTTCGGGCCAAGATCACAGTGTAGTATCTGTTGCTGCGCTTCACTTTTTCAGTTCTCAGTCAGTGGAGGAGAAATCCTTCATGACTGAGGCAATTTTATTTCTGTCAGTATCCAGAGTGGCTCTTTTTTTTTGGGGGGGGGAGCTGGATTTTCCCCCCCACATTAAAAAACCGATCTTGTGTCTAACTCAGCCCTCATGGGGAGTCAAGTAAATATGAAGAAAAAGTTAAACAAAATTAGGCACAAGGCCAATCAAAAAAAGGGTGGGGTCTTTGGTCATCCTTGTCACTCTACCTTTGAGTTCTTCTGTGCTAATCCTGACTAGAGTTCTCAGTCACCATAATACCACATTCACACCAGGGGTTCAGACAAGATGCCATGAATTTCAATTTCTTAAAATCTTAAGCCTTTAATAAAAACATTTTCTAGAATGAAAATCATCCAGTGGATATTGATCAAAATTGGAATTAGGATTCTAGATATAAGGTTTAGGATTATTTTATATTATATATTTTGATTTTTAATCTTCGTAAGGGGGAAATAAAAAAACTCAGGAAACTCATTTTTACCCATCTTGGGACAGGTATTCTAATTCTTATATATAGTCATCTCAATTTATGTTGTATTTCATGTAACGGCGCGCGGACGCGCATAAGCAAATGCATACGAAATGCGAAATAATGCCATTGTAAGAAGAAAAGACTATAAAAAGAAGAGAGCGCATTATAGAACAATCACAGGATTATTTTATATTATACTAGCAGTTCAACCCGGCGTTGCTCGGGCCCTATGCACTATTCATTTTATGTGCATATATATATATATATATATATATATATATATATATATATATATATATAAGAGCAAATAGTTAATAAAACATGTTAAAAAAACACTTTGAAAAAAGAGTTAAAAACATATTTAATCTGAAAAGGAAACACTTGATAAGTGGATAGTCCTTAATCCGCGGAGTTTCGAAGAAATACTTTCCTTCTCACCAGAGGGTAGGAATTAGCAAAATGCGGGATCGGATTTTGCCTACAAAAGTATTTGATGAAACAACAAGTAAGTCAAAGATCTTACTTGATAACAAAAAGTGAAGCAGAGGGTATATGGTGAAGAAAAAGGTGATTTCACGTGAATGGATAGTCTGGTGAAAGGTAAAGTATCCAATGACGGTAAAATCCAAAAATGTAAATCCAAGAAAGTTAATTAAATTTCCATTCGCACAAGTAAAATCCAAGGAAATCGCATAATTGAAAGATGGTCCAAAATAATCAAAAAGGCTGAAATCCGTGGAATAATTCACAAATATGTTCAAGGAAAAGGGGGAAAAATTCCAATAATATTAATGATAAAAAAAAAGATATGTGTTTAACACGGCTGCCGAGACAGTGTCATTTTATTTTATATATATTAAAACGTGTGCATATGTGACGTAATGCCTTTCTATATAATAGGCTTCCTTAACTACCAGAGAGAAAAGTTGGTAAGGACCGCAGAGGTCGAAGTTTTTAAAATTTTGACTCCTAACAAATTAAAGTGGTTGACCCATGTCCAAGTAACCTACATCTAAAATTCAAGAGTTTAAACACAAAATTAGCGGAAGAGTTCGGTAGAATTTGCAAAGGTCAACTCTGTAAACTTTGACCTCCTGGCAGCGAAATATTCACCCAAAAACTGATTAAAAAGCTTGCTGCATGTTTGAATACCCTTTATATAAAATTTCAAATGTTTAATTATCAGTTAAAAATCATTAAACCATTTTCTTTTCAAAATTAAAAAAACATGGCTGCCTATTTACGGTTTCAAATTGGCTATCTTATTTTATAATTACAAAAAAAGTCATGTTCAAACGAAACTGTTTTATTATAGTTTCTTTTATTTATCTGCATTTGAAATTAATTCCATGAAAATCTATATAAAAATTCAGAAAAACAAAATTTGTTGAATTTTCTTTGAAAAAATCTTAATTTTCTAAACCGATTCTTTTTAGCTTTGAAAGGTTAAAAGTTTTCTAAAACTTGTTTGAAATTCATCGTTCTTTGTTTTATTGTATTCTTAATCACTTTTTTTTTTTTTATGTGTTTTAAAAATTTTCAACCACCGTGAAATTTCCACGGGTCTGTTAGTAATGATTAAGCAAAAAAAAAAAAAAAATTACTAGATTGTTTTCCGTAAATTTTGGTAACCTTCGTTTTTAAGATAACGCGTAACTATTTTCATAAATTGGATTTTTTAAGTAGCGTATTCACCCCGGGATTGTTTATGTCAAGAAATGCAGTTTATTGCTTATGGTGATTTTTTTTTTTTTTTTTTTTTTTTTTTTTTTTTTAATAATCTAAATTAACTAAACTACCAAATATAATATAATTATCGTTGTTCAAAGTTAGCATTAAACTAGACGTTCCCAAGACCCGTTGGGTCACAACCACTGAATCTCTTTATTTTAAAACTTTTATTGAAAAAATCAATTTAGGTAACTTGATTATGTAATAGAGCTGACATATATTCAATGTAGTCGCCTTCAGCTTCAATACGGGCCCGCAATTGGGAACATGCGTTTCCCACAAGGGCCGGCGGGAGCTCGGCGAATACTTGGCAATCACGCTGGCTTAGATGTTGTGGGAGGTCATGTTGGTGATGTTCTCGACGTATGACAAATGAAGTAGACCAACGGGTTCAGGTCGGGAAAGGAGGCAGTGGGAGAAAGGTACAACGTTGTAACACCCTTCTCCCACTCGTAGCACTCCTTTTGAAGCCAAACTTAGGTCCCTTTTGATTTGTGGGCCGGCGCCGATTCCTACTGCCACACTCAGGGTTTGCCAGGGTCACCTGATTAGACCAGGGGATCACCACACTCTTCAGCACATCAAGGTACACTTTGGTGTTGACTTTCAAGCTGACTTCGAAGACGTGAGGTGGCATGATGTGGCCGTCACTTGAAACCACACCAAAGACCATAAACGTGGCCGAAAACTGTTTTCATCACCCTGGGCACGTTCCTGTTAACCGTGACAATCCAGCGATGCATTTTGAGAGTGTTGACAATGGTCCTGTTAGCATAACTTAGATCGGTAAAGAGCAGGAGTTGTACAGTGGCGCATCTTCGATCTCGCTCGTTGAACATTATGTCACTTTCACACATGATAGAAAGTTCCTATTGCTCTTGGGATTTGTACACAACTAGCCACTTAGTAGATGGTTTGCAGCAAAAAAAAAAAAAATAGAAAACTAGTTTTCATCTAACGGAAATGGAATCCTGTCGTCTTTTCTAGTGCGACAATTTTATCGTTCCACCCTGTAATTTGCAAAAATTTATTTCTGAAAAATACAAAAATAAATTGGGCATTAGGCCATTCCAAAATGTTGAGTAGGGGATCTATGGTCATACTTGTCAGTGTACCTTATATATGTCTATCATTTTCTAGCTAGAATGTTAAATCACCATAATACCACATTCACTCCAGGGGTCGTCATACTCCTAAATCGATTTTTGATTTCATTCCAAAATTCATGGTCCTGGATATGACCTAAAACTATACCCGATAGTGAGGCCCCACCTTGTTAGGGTCCCAACTATGGGTTAAATAGAATCTGACTTAAAAAAAAATATATACTCCATTAAAAATCGTTCCTCAAAATAACTAGATTCGGCATTAAATAACCTGAAAAAGGTTGATATGCCGTAAAACAACCAACCAACCAACCAAAATTCATAATTTGTGATATATCTTTTTATGACATTTTTACATAACTGGAAATGGTCATCTATTTGCGTTTGTAGTGTTAGTAGCAGCATAACCTTCATCAGCAATGTTTAGGAAATTGCTTCGTCAGTGTTCTCACTTGCTATATAAAAAAAATCTATATGTTACGGATGGAATAGCGTGTGTGTTTTTTGTGTCACGCTTACATCTTTTTTCTTCCGAGTGACTATCGTTTAATTGTTATGACCTTCTATTTCTCTTGGTAAATAATTTTACCAAGAATTCTTCACAAGTTTTGATTATAGCTGAAAACAAACATGGCGACCATCGAAAACAATACAGATTATCCCTAAAATCAACTTTTTAAAAGTAAGTCTTTGTTTGATACTCTAACGCACATTCATTGCCTTTACGTTATAAACGTCGTATGACGCGACTTGAAGAATGCGTATTCAAAAAAAAAAAAAAAGAAAAAAATTCGTCCGGGCAAAACGTTTGTAAATGTCGGTTGGCAAAACTTGGAGATAACAATAAATGCTATAAAATAATCGGAGAAACCGAAATTCCAAAAAAGGCCAAACTACTTAAAAAAAAAAAAAAAAAAAATCCGCGAAATTTTGCCTAAAAACGTCGAGTGGTTATAAAATGGGTGATCGCTTTAAAAGAACGTTGCATTAGAAACTGATCACCCTACAAATACTTAAATATTGACTTAAAAATTTTTTTTTTTTTTTTTTTTTTTTGGATAATCTGCTAAACTAGTGTCAATTTAAAAATGTTTCTTATATGCATTTGCAATCTTTTTTTTTTTTTTTTAACTCTTACAAAATTTGGTTCTTATTTAGAATTCGAACTAATTTAGAAAAAAAGTACAAAAACGTCTTCATGATGTTTATAATTAGGTGTGTCAGAAACTAACCTTACGAATGCGTGAAATATATTGAATAATTCGACCCCCTGTCTTTCCAAGCTTATAACTATTCGAAAAATGTAATTCAACCCCTAATTTTTTTTTTTAATTAAAGGACCAAGTTTTCATTTAAAAAAAACGTGTTTAAAAAAAAAAAGGTTTTAAACTTCGGACTTCAGGTAAATTTCTAAAAAAACACTACTTTTTTGTTTTAAATTTGAATATATTATTTATTGATCTTTTTATCTTCAGTTTGTGATATATAAAACTTTGGTGAGTAAATTAATTATTTACTTTTTAATAGACATTTCAAAATGGAGAGGGGCGTGAATTAAAAAAAAAAAAAAAAAGTTTGTCTAAAATATTATATTTAGTTTATTGGAAAGAGCATAAAATTCCACATTGACCCTGAAAATATCGTAAAAATTGAATCAATAGAAAATTTTTTATAGATTTTTAAAGTTTAAAAATTAAAAATACTTAACTCGTAAAATTCAATTGATTTCATTACTGTTTTTTAAAAAATAGAAAAAATATTTCTATTACTTTTTATACAACGTTAATAGTTTATTTTGGAAGTATAATCCATAAAGAAAATAAACAACTCACTTTTATAAGAGAAATTACGAGTTTTTTATATTTTATTCGCAGTTTCGTGTTAGGGGTGTCAAAAGTTCCCCCAAAATTCTGATACACCTAGTATGTAATAATCACGGAGCGAAGATGTCGTATTCTAAAAATCACGTAAATTGATGAAGTAGGGTTTTATTTATTTATTTTATTTATATATTTGTATGTTGTCTAATAGGGGTGTTTAGTTATCGCCCACTGTAAGACCTCCGACACCAGGATCCTCCAGGAAGGTAACTATGACCTGCAAAAAGTGCTTGGGCAACCCCGTTGACATGACATTCCCCGGTAAGCACGTCTCAGATGATTAGCAATAAATTGACCTCTTCTCAAAGAGTGAAAGCTTGGGGGGTGGACCTCTTAGTACTGTAAAATCAACATGGATCAGATCATTACAGGAATTGCCTATCTCTGTTGATTTGAGGGGGGGAGGGGAACGAAGATGAACTTTTTAAAAACTGACGTATTCTTTATTTGAAGAATATTTAACCGATAATTTTTTTTTTTTACTGATAAATGTTAAAAAAAAAAGAAAGAATTATTATAATTTTAAATAAAATAGACATATTCGTTTATGTAATAAAAAAATATTTTGACAATGACAATTATTTTCACGGAAGAATTGCCATTTTTTTTTTTTTTTTTTTTTTTTTTAATAGTATCCATCCCGACAGACATTATTCCAAAAAGAATATAATTATTAATAGTTATTAATAATAAATTATAGTTTCGAGTAGAATTCATCGTTTAATTTCTACGCGTCTCTGCTAGTCTATATATCTATAAAAGTAAGAAGTGTGTGTGTGTGTGTGTGTGTGTGTGTGTGTGTGTGTGAAAACACTTCTCAACCCAACGAATTTTTGATCTACATACTTGAAATTTGGTATATAGGATATTCAGATACAAGGAAAACTTTTTAATCCGGTTTCATCCGGAAAAGATCTGGTAAAGGGTCAAAGTTTTTTTGTTTTTGTTTTTGTTTTTTTTTAAGAATTAACCGTTACGTTTAATACCGGGCAACACCAGGTACATCTAGAAAACAATAAAAATAAAATCTTAGATGCACAATTGCATTATAATCAAGATCCGCTGTTTATTACCCAAGGGTTGTATGTACCTATGATACCCCCCACCTCCAATCGTAAATTTGTATTGTCACAATCTGTTGTAATTATGAACCCAAAATCTAGCTCCTACGAAAGATATGCTATCATAAACAAACAAAAAGGCCAGAACATTGTTCAGGCAATGAAGTTGAACACTTGTTTAATTACAAATAGGTCACAAATGAGTCGGTACACCAAAATAAATTAATAATTAAATTGATTTTGATTAAATTTCCGCTGATCATTTTGAAAAAAAATCTCATTTTAAGCAAAGACAATATTACGTGCTTAATCATCATGTCGAAAATAGTAATATATCCAAAAATTACGAAAATTTGAGAGTAGATAGTTACGTATAATTAAAATTAATGTTTACGGAAAATTGGGTAAAAGTGCATTTTCTTAGATCTTATAAAGTAGACGGTGAAGAGTTCACACACGGGGGACATAACTCGGAACGCACATTTTAGATTACATGTTCATGACGTCGAACTTTTTTACCCTGTTGCTGTAGACTTTTTATCTTTTACTAAAAACCCAATAGCAGTTGATTTGCTTGATGAATTTTCGTAATTTTTGGATATGTTCGTATCTTCGACATGACAATTAAGTACGTAATATACTTGCTTAAACCGACGTATACAAAAAGAGAATCGATCTATCAATCTATTGTGAAGAAGCACCCAACTTCCCAACGTGCATTTATTTTAAAAAACATTTATTTCGTTTACATTATCATTTACAAAAAACTTAAAATAAAAATTAGACTAAAATAAGACAGATTAAATTGTTATCAATTTTTTACAAATAATTTTAAAACGCCGATTATTTTCCTTGAAATATTTGAAAAAGAATCAAATCGATTTCAACAATGAAAACTGTTTTTGTTCATTACTGGAAGAAAAAGAAAAAAGGAAAAAAGAAACAAACGTTTTATCGAAAAAATGTTCTCAGACTCAAGAAATAAAAATAACATTCGTTTGTATTGCAAACACTTAACTTACATTTAAATTTTATTAATTATATTACAAGATCTAAACTTTATTTTCAAATTGATTGAGTTCAGTACGAGATCTGTAATATATATGTTAATATAAGAATTATAATTTTTATTGTAAATTAATTAATTCTATTACGAGACTATGAAGTATTTTTGAATTCGTAAGGTTACGAGAGCTATAATTTATTTTAAATCCATTGATTATATTACGAGAGCTATAATGTATTGTAAATCCATTGATTATATTACGAGAGCTATAATTTTAAATCCATTAATTATATTACGAGAGCTATAATTCATTTTAAATCCATTGATTATATTACGAGAGCTATAATGTATTGTAAATCCATTGATTATATTACGAGAGCTATAATTTTAAATCCATTAATTATATTACGAGAGCTATAATTTATTGTAAATCCATTGATTATATTACGAGAGCTATAATTTATTGTAAATCCATTGATTATATTACGAGAGCTATAATTTATTGTAAATCCATTGATTATATTACGAGAGCTATAATTTATTGTAAATCCATTGATTATATTACGAGAGCTATAATTTATTGTAAATCCATTGATTATATTACGAGAGCTATAATTTATTGTAAATCCATTGATTATATTACGAGAGCTATAATTTATTGTAAATCCATTGATTATATTACGAGAGCTATAATTCATTTTAAATCCATTGATTATATTACGAGAGCTATAATGTATTGTAAATCCATTGATTATATTACGAGAGCTATAATTTATTGTAAATCCATTGATTATATTACGAGAGCTATAATTTATTGTAAATCCATTGATTATATTACGAGAGCTATAATTTATTGTAAATCCATTGATTATATTACGAGAGCTATAATTTATTGTAAATCCATTGATTATATTACGAGAGCTATAATGTATTGTAAATCCATTGATTATATTACGAGAGCTATAATTTATTGTAAATCCATTGATTATATTACGAGAGCTATAATTTATTGTAAATCCATTGATTATATTACGAGAGCTATAATTTATTGTAAATCCATTGATTATATTACGAGAGCTATAATTTATTGTAAATCCATTGATTATATTACGAGAGCTATAATTCATTTTAAATCCATTGATTATATTACGAGAGCTATAATGTATTGTAAATCCATTGATTATATTACGAGAGCTATAATTTTAAATCCATTAATTATATTACGAGAGCTATAATTCATTTTAAATCCATTGATTATATTACGAGAGCTATAATGTATTGTAAATCCATTGATTATATTACGAGAGCTATAATTTTAAATCCATTAATTATATTACGAGAGCTATAATTTATTGTAAATCCATTGATTATATTACGAGAGCTATAATTTATTGTAAATCCATTGATTATATTACGAGAGCTATAATTTATTGTAAATCCATTGATTATATTACGAGAGCTATAATTTATTGTAAATCCATTGATTATATTACGAGAGCTATAATTTATTGTAAATCCATTGATTATATTACGAGAGCTATAATTTATTGTAAATCCATTGATTATATTACGAGAGCTATAATTTATTTTAAATCCATTGATTATATTACGAGAGCTATAATTTATTTTAAATCCATTGATTATATTACGAGAGCTATAATTTATTTTAAATCCATTGATTATATTACGAGAGCTATAATTTATTGTAAATCCCTTGATTATATTACGAGAGCTATAATTTATTGTAAATCCATTGATTATATTACGAGAGCTATAATTTATTGTAAATCCCTTGATTATATTACGAGAGCTATAATTTATTGTAAATCCATTGATTATATTACGAGAGCTATAATTTATTGTAAATCCCTTGATTATATTACGAGAGCTATAATTTATTGTAAATCCCTTGATTATATTACGAGAGCTATAATTTATTGTAAATCCATTGATTATATTACGAGAGATATAATTTATTTTAAACAGACACACACACAATATATATATATATATATATATATATATATATATATATATATATATATATATAGTTTAACTACACACTAGTGATCACCAGGGAAAAAGAATTTAAATCCGATATATCTAATCGATGAATACAGTACGCTTAATCATATAGTGGTCAACAGCAACGGCTCGAACCTCGCATTACGCATAAATTGACGACTTATAAAATTTCACTAATTATGGTTGAAGATTACGATAACAATATTTATTTGAAACTAGCAGCCCGCCCGGCGTTGCCCGGTCGTAAAATACGCATAAATATATCTTAAGTCATACAGAAACTGAGACATGTGCATGCGAGTATCATGTTTTTTTTTTCTTCAAAACAGTTCACTTCTTGTAAGTAAAAAAAAAAAAAAAAACTCTAGCTGAGATCGGAACCAAAACATAGACAGTGAGTCAAGTACGATAACCATTATGCCAGCTTAACGCAATCTTTAAAGTGTTTTCAAACATACTTATTTTTAACATAATGAATCTTTCATGTGAACTATTCATACATGCGCATTCGTGAAACAGTTTACAAGCAGGTAAAAATCCCCATGTACCAATTTTTCCACTTTTACCTCTTAGCAGCCCTTTTTTTCCTGATGAAACCCGATTAGTTTTCCACACGTCTGAATATCCTATATACCAAATGTCAAGTCTGTAGATCCAGAATCCGTTGAGCATATAGCTTGAGAATGTCCTCACACACGATCTCACTTTTATAAATGTTATTTTTGGCACTTTTGCATTATACATATATAGACAGCGGCAATTTTTTGTGCGTTTCACTAAATTCTCGTTAGGTGGCGCTTCTATCAAAGAACAAAGGGCGATAACTGGGAAATTCTTCGAAAACTTTATAATAAAATGGATGTAGATTCCTTAAATATGCGCGATATTGCATTGTTGACGTCGGAACTGCAGGAAACAATAGACTTTTTGCAGGCCAATAGATTGACTCTTCATCAGATGCTACAAAAAATTAAAACCATATTTTGTTACAGTGACGATTTTATTTCGATTCGAAAAATGTTTCTAAAAAAAATTGTTTTAATTCGAAAAATGTTTCATTTAAATTATTAAATTGTTCGAAAAAAAAACAATTTTACTTTGTAAATATCCAATGTTTCTTTAATTCGAAAACTATTTTATTATAAATTATATTTTCTTACGCAGACTTTTAAACAAACGTTTTTTACAATTATATAATGATACATTTCTATACAATGTTTTGGTGTTCACATATTTTTGTTCGGAAAAACAATCTTTTCTTTATTTGCTGTGGTCTTGACCAGGAAGAAATTGGAATTATTGTCTCCTAACAATGGCGCCGTCCGTATAATGCAAAAGTGCCTTATTTTTGTCTACTGACACTAGTATTTAATTGTTTACGCAATCTGGAGTGTAGGAAATAATTTTTCCTGGTTGAAGGATTCGAACCCAGTTCCAAAATCATCTTTGATTTTGCAGTCTAGTATTCAGCCCCTGAGTATGCTTTTTAGAAAGCAGAATATTGTCAGTTTTAAGTCTACATCAGAAACCACGAAATGCCGGTCACCAAACCTAACCTTTTAACATATTTTAAATATGTCGAGTCAAACTTAGACCATTGCTACATCTGGTCTATCCACACTGGACCAAGCAAAAATCTACCGTGGCTCCGAACAGCTTTTAAGGGATGTGGCGAGTTGGAAGTGAGAGGGGTTTTACTATGGGGTTGGTGTGGATGATGTCTGTCTGCGTGTTTGTTGGTCCTACCATGTGATAGTTCTAGCAGAGTGGGAGAGGGGTGTGATCGACTTGTCAATAAACGTTCTTCATTCCAAACCGGGCGTTATTTGGCTGCGCTTAATAAAGCCAGCATGCTGCTTTAATCCGGGTGGTATGTTATTGAATCTGCCGGGTAGCGTCAATACCGGGTATTAATGTCTTGTATCGTTGTTTCAGTTCGTATTTTCTGTATTTTACTCGACGTCTTTACCGCAACAAACGAATAAAGTCAGTGCGTTTCTAAAATTATGTGAATAAGTTATATATATTCAAGGGCATTCCTATAAAAGGCCTGACGATTATAGATATTTTGTGATGTGCATTTTCTTAGATAATTATGTGATTCTCCAGTTTCACCCCAATACTATCGCACACATCCCCACAGACTGTCCCCTAAGCGTGGTATGCTCCCATGCGGGCCTGAGGGATGTCTCGTACACTGCTCATTGATTGATACCGAAATAGCGACACAATGTGCTGATGATGATCGCATTATTTAAAATTGCTCGTAAAAAGAAAAATTAACAAAATGGCACAAATAATTTATGTATGTATGTGTAAGATTAAAAAAAATTTAATAGTACACCAAAATAATACGAAAATCCATGAAGTATTTTGTTTAACGGACTCTATTAGAGCGAAACCGCACGAAATAAGTCGATTAGTCGCACGATAAATGAAATGACCACCGAGATTATCGCTTCATGCCGTTAAACTTAGATGATTAAATGTGGTATCACGAAATTTTATTCGGGGAGACAACTTGTCAATCGGATTTGGGAGCAATGGCAAATATTTTTTTTACTATTATTTATTGTTTTCATCATTAAGTGAAGCAAAGTGAGCTAACTATTTTTAGTTTCGAATGTGAATAAAACCAGATAAAATTCTGAAATAACCTTTACAAATAGTTGACTCTTATTATAAGTATACAGGTCGGTAGATAAGTTAATTCTGCTCATTTTTTCATTCTCTTATAGAGAGGTCTTTTTTTTTTCTTATTTTTTATTTATTTATTTTTTTTTTTACTGAAAATTGTTTCGTTAAGTGATTATTTAGCGTCCTAAATGATTTATTTCAAAATGTTTTTTGTTTTATTCAATGGGAGTTGTCTCCTGTAGATAGTCCGCCTCTAAAAAAGCAGCACCTTGAAATCAATAGTAAAATTCCTTTTAAAACTAATGCTACCAGAGCAGGCTGTCTGCAGATCTCGGCTTCCTGACCTATAATTCACCAAACATTGTTTTTTCTTCGTTTTCCTTTGCAAAACTCAATCATGTTCTGCAAAACCTAAAACAATACGTTTCCGCTACAAAACCACCAAACCATACGCCATGAATAAATATATGAAAGTCTAAACAATTAGAAAATGACCAAATTCGACATAACGTAAATCCGAAAATGGTTGATACGCCGTAAAACGAAACAAACCAACCAAACTCGTTGAAGTTTAGGGTACAAATGGCTGTCGAATCATTAGGTCTGATTTGTATGTAATGACCCTTGGAAGCATCTCTAATCTTTATTATTGGTCACCACGTATCAAGGCTAGGAGTCACTCGAAGACAAGGATTGATGAGACGGGAAGATTATCAGCCGATAGATGAGGAATGTTATTGGAGTCCTAACATCGATCAAAACAATATGAACAGCGTTTGATTGGTTATTAAGCCACACCTTATCATCCCTTCCAAACACGCTGTCTTCCTTGAATCTCTTAAGCCACTCAAAACTGATGCTCGATTCATGTAAGATGGTCCAAAAGCAGTTTGAAGCATTCCAAATGTTTCTGTGACATTTTTTCCGAGTTTAACACAATTTTATTGCATATCGTTCTTCTACAGCGTCCTCAATCCAGATTGCATTACTGAAATTCATCAACTGTGAGAATCAGGATTTTGTAGGATGTATTCGAATTCCTGCTGTAGCTGTTCATTTGAACATGTAATCATTAAAACTGGTCAGTCATCTAATAAGATTTATAGCAATAACATACTGCGACAATTTTAAATGCCTGGACAAAAGTCTGGAAACTTATTGAAGACACATCGTATGAACAGCGTTTGATTGGTTATTAGGCGGTTTATGAAGAGAATTTAACATTGGATTTCAAGATGTAATCAGAAAAGGAAGCAGTTCTGCGATAATGTGTTCTACAGACGGGAAGTCGTAGTAAGAAAGTTTTATCTATGAAAATGCTATCTGCCGCTGGATGCATGAAGAGAGAAAGGAAAGGCTTTTTTTTTTCTGTTGAAAACGAAAGTAGCCAGAAAACAGCTGCAAACCTGGTTCACGGCAAAAAGGCGGGAGACAATATCCGTAAGCCCCATTAAGAAAGGGGGTGTATATAAAAATATTCAAATTTGATTTATCGGCGAGTGGTTGGAGTGTAACATTGGAATTGTCCGTTTTTCTTTTCCTTTTTCTTTTCTTTTTTTCTTTTTTTTTTTCTTTTTTTCTTTTTCTTTCTTTTCTTTTCTTTTCTTTTCTTTATTTTTCTTTCTTTTCTTTTTATTTTTCTTTATTTTTTCTTTTTCTTTATTTTTTCTTTTTCTTTCTTTTTTCTTTTTCTTTCTTTTTTTTTTATACGATCATGACTGCGATCGGCAAGCAAGATTGATTATTTACTCGTTTGACGATGTCTTTGCGCCAAAGCAGATGGACCCGCACAGAAGGAGACGCAGACCCCGACGCCAACGAACGGCAAATAAACAAGAAAACTGTACTTAAGCGTAGACGTGCAAGAAAAACAAACGAATCTTACAACAGAAGAACATGCTTACACGGACATGAAAGAAGCAAACAGGCATTCTTATCATGTAATAATGAAAACTGTTGTGAGAGGATCCTGATCGACCTAGGCGAGAAAATATTTATTTTTCCCTTCTCTGGTGAATTTTATAATCACTCAGTTTTTCTTTTTACAAAAGAAGTCACCACTTATAAAGGCCCGGAGGCCACTCGACGATAAGGGTTGATGAGTGTACGTTAGTCAATGGGACAATGTCGTAGTAATCGTTAATAGTGGGAATGTGGTAACTTGGATGACTTAAGACATCCTTCATGTCCATATCGTAGAAGTCGTTTAGAGGACAGTTTGTGAGGATGTGTGCGATAGTTTGTACGTTGGCGCCGCAAGGAATATGAGCGTCCTGTACATGGGCCCCAACTTGTGCAGGTTGTCTCCTGCTTGGATGACCTTCGTCCATGCACGGTTGAGTGCTACTTACTATTTCCAAGGGAGTTTAGAGTTTGCGAGGAGATTTTTCGGTACCGGAAGAATCTCGCTGTTGTTGTTTTAAACATACAATATACAAAAAGCAAGAAAGTTGATTCACTGTTGAACTTATTTTCAGTATTGTTTTAGGGACAACTGAGACTAAAGATAAGGCGAGAGAAATAGTTTTAAAAAATGGGTATAAAATCTTTTTTTAAAATCCTTTTATCTCACTGCCCTCCTCTCTCTCTCTCTCTCTCTCCCTCGTTACTCTTTGTCCCCTCTCTTTATCTCTTTCTTGCTAATCTTTCACGCTCTCTCTCTTTCCTCACTCTCTCTCCCCGCCCATCCACCTTCCTATCCATCCCTCTCTCTCTCTCTCTCTCTCTCTCTCTCTCTCTCTCTCTCTCTCTCTCTTTCTCTCTCTGACACGTGTTTGAATATAATGAAACAAATAAAAAAAAAAAGGTTGATGATTGGACTTGTGTCAGGGTCGTTTTTAGTACAACAATACGAATACGAAAGGTAATTTTCTTAGCCCTATGTGTTGATTTAGACCCTGTTAACCTCAAAGAAAGGAATGTCGTATAATTTATTTTCTAATAATCAGCTATGTAGTTAGTTTATTCAGAATCCGATGATGTAAAAGTTATAAATACATCTCGTGTAGTTTCTGACTTTTATCCGGAAAGAGAGATAAATTTACTATTGTTCTTTATATAATAGATTTATTTTTTATTTTTCTTTGCAGAAAGAAGCTATTCTTCAACCTCCTCTCCTGTTCAGCAACAACCGCCGCCGTCATCACCCACAACGATGGATATTCCAGAAAGTGTTCGTGACCAAAACAATGGCAACGACCTGGAAATGCAGAACTGCGGCCTTATCGCTAACAACAACAACAACAACAACGCTAAGACATGCAGCGCGAACGGTGCTGAAAAACCGCGAAAAAAGCGGTCACGTGCCGCCTTCTCGCACCTGCAAGTTTACGAACTGGAGACTCGTTTCAACCGGCAGCGCTACCTATCCGGCAACGAGAGATCGAACCTGGCACAGTATCTGAAACTGACCGAAACACAAGTGAAAATTTGGTTCCAGAACCGTCGGTACAAGACGAAGCGGAAACAACTCCAGGAAGAGAAGGACAAAAAAGCTGCTGTCAAAAAGGGTTCAATCAAGTTACTCGTGCAGGACGGCATGCGGATCTACAACCCTGAAGAGATACCCGCACCCCCTTTTATGTACCCGACCGTCAGAATACCCGGTGGTGTCAACGTCTTGTATTTTCCTGAAGAGGGCATGCTTCTGCCTAACGTAACGCCGCCAAATTTTTATCCCAACGAAACAGCGATAACCTTCCGGTAGCCATCTTGTCAACCCGTAATTTAAAAAAAAAGGATGCATAACTTAACCTTTTAATTGATGTAAATCTTCATTTTAATGGCCAAAGATGATAAAGAGCAAATGAGCATCACGCAAATGCTGTTGGAAAGGCATGAACCCGCATTTTCCCTATCAGATGTGTTCAATTCTTTGTATATTTCTGAATCACGTTGACTCGTGACATCTTTTTTAACGTATACCAAAAAACATTCAAATCCTCACGATTCTATTGCATTGTTTACACACAAATCCTGTTCGGAAAGCATGAACCTGTAATTCCCTATCAGATATGTGTTCATTACATCGTATATAATGAATTGTTTACAACAAATATTGCTTTGGCATTAAATAATTACAAAAGGTTAAAACGGACAAACGAAACCAAATCGAACTCCATCAAATCACATCAAACTAAGCTAAATTGAACCAAACTAAACTAAAACTAACGAAATCAGGCTGGACCCAACCAAGTCAAAACGAACAGAACCGAACCAACCTCAATCGAATCAAATGAAACTGAAGTAAACCAAACACAGAAAAAGGAAGACATGCCTTAATTAATTTCCGGCATCATTGAAATGACGTAATGTGAATATGGGAAATTTAAACAATTATTTAAACATTTTTTTTATGATGTACATTCATATAGAGGGGGTTGAGTATCGGTTATTTCGCCCCCCCCCACACACACACACTTGGAATCCAAATTTGGCATGGGGCATCTAATCATATTCACACTCTCCCCTTTTCTCACATTTCCCAGGACTAGAACTTAAACAAGAAGTTGAGCCCGGATCAACAACTAAAATAAAGTTGGAATATACTTTGTTATAATTCACAACTCATGTAGTAAACATATTCCAAACATTTTATTGAACGAAAGACAAAAATGTGGTTAACGTATTTATTTAGAATTGACAATTATGAAAAAAGGCGATGTATATTATAAAAACAGCGGGTTCAGGTCGGGGGAGAATTGGCGCCAGTGAGAGAAGGGTACAAAGTCCTAGCACTCCTTTTGAAGAAAAGCCTCGGTCTCTTTGGACTTGGGGGAGGGGGCGGGGCACAGTCATGCTGCCACACCCAGGGTCTGTCAGCGACCACTTCATTGCACCCGGGGATCAACACGCTCTTCACGCATCCAGGTACACTTTAGTGCTGACTTTCAATTCGAAGATGTGAGGTGGCACGATGTGGTCCTCACTTGAAACCACACCTTGGGCACGTCCCTGTTATTTGTGGCAATCCAGCGATGCAATTTGAGAGTGCTGGCAATGGTTATGTTGTCATAACTTGGATCGGTAGAGAGCATGAGTTGTACAGCGGCGCATCTCCGATCTCGCTCGTTGAACATTGTGCCACTTTCTAACATAATGGAAGGCTCCTATCGCTTTTGGGATTTCTACACAACTGACCAACTAGTAGATGGTCTGCAAAAAAAAAAAACAAAAAAAAAACGGAAATGGAATTAGTCTTTTTTATGGAGAAAATTTAATCGTTTCACACTGTATTATTGAGTCGCCGCTTATCAAGTCCAAAAGTTACTCGAGAAGGATTCCAATAAGATAAATTGTCAGCTGTGTGAGGGTGACTATCATAAAATGACTGATAAAGCTAAATCGAATGAATAAAATTCGATAACTTCTGAGGACAGTTTACGACAAGTATCTGTTGATATCAGATTCCAAGACAACCGTGTTGTATTATGCAGGGAAGCTATCATGCGGTAATGTTTTTACAGAATTTCGGACGTTTTTTTTTTTTTTTTTTTTTTTACATCTATAGTTTGATGTGGAACAAACTAAGAGTATCCTATGTTAAAATACATGTTTCTTGAGAAAGCTTGTGTTTATATTTGTCTGCTGTTCTATATTTTGCATAGATGATGTTTTATGGCGATGCTATGCGCTTTTCTTGTTAAATCCTAGTTAGAGTAATTACAAATATAAATCTTTCAAATTGCATACTCCTGTCTGTGATGTGCCTTGGAACTCCTTATAACTTTCTATTTTGACAATTTTTTAATTTTTTTTTTTATTGAAGAGACACAATAGTGACCAAATCTAAAAAAATATTCGTTGCAATACCATTAGTTAGAACTCATATTTTAACATATATAACAGTGAATTTTTTTATCTTTTTTATTTTTATTATTTATTTATTTATTTTTACTAGTGAGTAAATATCTGGAAAGGAAGAGGTTGAAAAGATCAGCAGCACACACCTTGATGAAAAGAGTACTGAGGATACCGAACTCCTAAGGAGTAATTATCATTCAAATTCTATAGAAAACCGGCGACCATTATTATGATGGTAAACAGCTGATGCGAGAACACCGAACGAATTACAATTCTTATGAAAAGTGTGGCAAGCAAAAAAATTAATCATAACTTTTGAAAAACTCCTAGTGAGTAAAAAAAACAAACAAAAAAAACTGTATATTGTCAAGGAGGATAGAAAGAGAGAGAGCATCAATTTGCCCTCCACTAGAAGCGTACATATACTATTAAAATCTTTGAGGGGTTAATTGCCACGCAAATTTCAGAGAAAAACTAATAATTCAATGGTAAACGGCTGTTGCTCTAATCCAAATTAATTTGCAGCTGTTATCAAAAGTGGCCGAACGTACTGGAAACCCGGTAGACGTGTTACTTGGTCTCCATGGAAAACCAGTGAACAATCACTGATACTGACTTCTATAACAAACCTCAGTGAGTTGCTATTGATGGTGATGACAATGAAGGAACATGGGGGAAGTGGAGGGGGCTTATTATCACCCAAAATCCCAAAGAAGACAAAGTTGTTGCAAGCGAGAAATCAACGGTAAGCAGCTGTTACGATAACGCACAATCATTTGCAATCCTCGTAGAAAGAGGAGGAGATTACTGGAAATCGGGAGACTTGTTGTCACTCAAACTCCAGGAAACACCACCGTTTATTATCACTCATGAACTATGCGAGTACGTACACGCATAATAATAATCATAATTATTATTATTGAATAAAATAAAACATTGATGTCCAAATAATTTATAGCTAATTTATCAATTTCTTGAGTTTGTCCAAGAATTCCCCATTTCCCTACGAAGAAGAAAGAGTACTATATTGAGTGCATACTTCCGCCAACGTTCATGTAAATCGGTCAGTTATATTTTCATGTCGACATTTCGATACTAGTGTGAATTGGGAAATAAGAACATATGGTCATTTCTGAAAATTCCAAGAAATCCATATATGGAAATTCAAATTCTATCAGCAGACGACAATACTTAAAATAAGAAAAACTGCTGGCATATATTTTTTTTTTAATTCATGAAATAAATAAATACCATTCACATAAATTTTTGTTTGTTTTTATTTATTTTTTTATTTGTTTTTGTTTGTTTTTATTTGGGGTGAATTGAAGTTTAACTAGACATAAATAATATCGCATAGTCACATAGGATATGGATTCGTCGACTTCAGCGTGGTGACAATGCGCGCTTTGTACTTTTTCTCGTATATAGATAAAAGAAATAATTTTTACAGGGGAATATTTTACGTTACACCGGCAAGGGAGATAATAAAAAGACAGCAATTTTTTTATTTTTTTATTTTTTTTATTTTTTTTTATCTGGAGATATAGCTGAGTGGTAAAGCATTCGACTACTTCTTGGGTGTACCTCACCATTTTATTTTATTTATTTTTCTTGTTAATGAGATACCATTTAAAATCGAAGCAAATCATTTCTTCGTTTACATATTTTAAAACTAAACATTAAATTAGAAGTGAGTTTTCTGGGGGCATTCATCGGCAAAGCCCAAATATCAGCTGACGCGATATTGTAAACAAACACATTCGGAATTTAAACATTACCATTATTTTATTTTTTATTTATTTTGTGCGAATTAGTCTACCAGGAAATTTATTCCTCGTAGTACATAACCAATAGAGAATTGCATATGTATTATTATAGAATCAATCTGAATAAATTAAAATATCATGTTTAAGCGTATTGTACGAGCGAGCTTCCATAGATTATAGTTTTCTTTTATGAGAAAAGTCTCTCACCACTTAGGCCAAAGCAACTCGAGGATAAGAGTCAATGAGATTGGATGGTTGTCAGTTGTAAGATGAAGAACATTATGAGAGGATTGAGTATGATTCATGGTGTGGTACTATATCTCAGTGCCACGGTTGTCAACACACTCTTCAGCATGATCGGGTGGTGATTTGGCCATAAGCGTAGGGATACACAGAAATGCAGCCCAGAATTCCCTTGCCTTTTATCGGCCTCTTTTTCGTCCAGACGGCATGGGATAAGCACACATACTTCTGTCTCTCCGTAAACGAGAGGGGCCACCCCCCCTCAACACTAGTTAAGCATAGTTAGTTTAATTTTGAAGATTATTAAGCGTAAATTGTTTTGTAATATATATTAAAATAGTTAATCGTAATATATGAGAAACATAATTGTGTCGTGTTGTGTGTTTTCTTGTGTCTGCCATAAAAATGTCTCCATTAAACAACGAAGCGGTCCGGAGGACGAAGGAAGATTCCGACCAGAATGCCACCGGGGAGAAGAGGTCATCTTGATATAACGAAGAAGCCACACAACCGCATCCAACATCTCGGGTATGCTTTTCTTCTTGATACACAGACCCTAATGACTGGCCTATCTTCACATCTTTACGTGACCGTTTCTAAGACATTTAGTGTAACACGTGAGGGCGGTCACATGCCAGTGACCAACTGATCGTGTTATAAATGTTGCCGTTAGACGAAAGATTGACTCTTAAAAATAGTCCACGGCATAACCAAAAATAATAGCCACCGACATCTCGACCCGTTTTTGTTGATGTTTCGATATGCTTATCTTTAGATATCATTTATTCCGCCGGGGAAGCGATAGTACCATGAACCAAGTTTGAATATTGTATGGACCGTTCCTTACAGAAACCCCTTGATATTGGGTTTGAAAACGACTCTTTTAACCTGCAATAAAGCAGTCCCGTGATAATGTGTTCCACAGAGGGTAGGTCTTGTGAAGAATCTCAAAGACTGTATGTACTAACAGACGCCCCGAGGTTACCCGGTCTTAAAATACGCTTAAATATGATATTTTAATTCATGCAGATTACATATTTATTATGTAGCAAATACACTATTGATTATTATATTGTACCCAATATATAGTAATAATTAAAAAAAATAAGACCTGGGTGCCATCAATTAGAATCGAAACCGACGCATTTAGTGTTTTAGCCTTAGTCGTTAACGTTTGAGCTATCATCAGATCGACAAGGAAACGTTAAAATATACCCGACTTTAGCATATGTGAGTGTATATTTGCGCATGCGTACAATTATATCTGCCAAGTTCCATTCTTTTTTCAATTTTGACATCGTAGTGGTTATTTTACCGGCTAAAAATTAAATCGAATTTGTTCCACAGGTCCAAATCTCCTATATATCAAGATTCAAATCTGTAGACCAAAAATAACAGGAGTTTAGTCATTGTCATTAGTCATTTATGATATTGTCAGTCTATCTCACGGCAAAAAGATAGACAGACAATGTTATATATACTAGCGAATGCATCCGTCGTTGACTGGGTTCAAAAACAGCCTACAGAAAATGGACTCTGATTTATGAAAGTATGATAGCTTATGAAAAGGAAGGATTGCAAAGAGATAGCTTCGAATTCGGGGGTATCAAAACCAAAGCAAAATATGATGAAAGTAAAAATAAAATAGATAACCCCCATAATTTATTATACCATACCTGTTCACACTGAAACACTTATCACAATATTCTGTAGATCTATATTAAAAAAAACCGTGTTAAACTTTGTAGCAGATTTCAATCCTATGGAGGTCAGGCGCGAACGAACACCCCATAATTTTATTATACCATATTTCTTCAAACTGAAACATAATTATCAAAGTATACTTACGCAGATAGATATGAAAAGTATTTATTAAAATGTGTGCCTATTTCTATTCTATGGAGGCCAGGCGCAAACGCAGACCCCACAATTGTATTATACTATCCCTATTTAAGTTAAAACATACTTATCAAAGTATTCTTATGTACATCTATATCAAAAACACTTGTAAACGTTTTTTTAATTTTTTATTTCCATACTTTGTGGACCAGGCGCGTACGCAGACCCCACAATTTTAATGAATCATCGTTATGCCAGATCAAACATATCCATTCCTGTGTCTCGATACATCTATCATTATATGTGATCAGTTTTCTATAATAGTCAACCATATAGGAGCCTATTCGTGCCCAGACACACACACACAGACGTTCAGCTTTATATTATATTATAGTATATTATATTATAGTATATTATATATATATATAAAAAGAGATTAAATTCGATACAAATTTCACAAAATTAGAGATATCTAAATTTTCACGGAGGGCATACGCAACCTTTTTATCTTAGATTCAATTGAACTAAATATAATCCACGTAAAGACCCTTTATGCCTAATAAC
>NC_136504.1:118071440-118078940 GCF_053919585.1 Euprymna scolopes
AAATAGTCTCTTTGGGCAAATTTTTATCATGCCAATAGTGTTAAAATCCATCTGGACCATCTAGATTAAACTTTTTCTCATCGGACAAAATTACATTTTCACACTTCTCTTCATCCAAAGTCTGGTATTTTGCGGCATATTTAAGTCGGTTAGTTTTGTGCTGTTCAAGAAGACGTGATTTCTGCAGTCGCTTTAAATGATTGAAACCCTTCATTTTCAGATGCCTTCTAATGGTTTTAGGACTACATTCTGCTGCTGTTTGGCTTTTCAATCGACTGGAGCTCATACTGGATTTTTTTAAAACTTCTTCTGATACGGCGATTCAGTAATGGGGTTATTTTTATTTTTATTTTTTTTTTGGTCGACCTGGACGTTTTTTGTTCTCATATTGATCTGGATTTCTTAAAAAAATTGTGATGACCGTTTTGCTACGATTCACTTCGTTTGCAATGGATCTATGGGAGAGTCCACCCCTATTAAGCTCAAAGATCCTTCCTCTCTCAAACTCTGATAATGGTTTCCCTTTTGCCATTTATAATTTAGTAAGATGTTTTTATCCACTAACAAGTTGCTTTTAGTAACATAGAAAGCTTTTCGTATTCATTTTTTCAAAACTAGCCGATTTTATTAAAGTGGTCTTATCATTTTGACCAGGTGAAAATGTTTGTTTTTTAAAAAATAATTATTAGATCAGGGTTAAGGTTCCGAATAAAGCAGATTTCATTTTTTTTCCATCATATTTTCCCTTTTGGCAATGGTTTCAACCATTTTTTTTTTATCAAAAATTCGATATTATTAGTAAACGCTTACTCTCTTAAGTGGTCTTATGATTTTGACCAGGAGGTATATATATATATATATATATATATATATATATATATGTATAGATATATGTACGTATGTATATGTATGTATATATATATATATATATATACGTATGTGTATGAACCCTTTTTCGGAGTCAACGGCCAACTAGTACCGTGTGTGTTTGGGTGTATGTATGTGTGTGTTAGGGTGGAGAGGGCTCCCGTAAGCCGTGGTAAGGCAACCTTTCTAGGAGAAGCAAATCTCTGATTAAAAAAAACACATAAAGCGGGAGACTAGTACCCGCATTAAGCTTGTCTGCAGTTTAACTTGTTGCTAGCTATATTGTTCTTGCTTGTTGCTGAATCTCAACATTTTGAACCGAGAGAGAGAGAGAGAGAGAGAGAGAGAGAGAGAGAGAGAGAGAGAGAGAGAGAGAGAGAGTTAGCTGTCGTACAAATCTAAGACTCTGTAACATTATCTGTGTATAGATATTCCCTCAGGCATTTGTCTGTAAAAATGGTCCTGTGGCGATGGAAATGTTGTGACGCGTGGAGGCTTGAAATGCTTGAAGCATGTAATAATTGATCTCAATGACAGTCTTCAGTATCATGCTTGCTTGAGCGTGTGAATTCACCGGTAGGACTAAAAAAAAAAGAAAGTCATTTTGGGCTCATGAGGGAGTGGCACTCGTCTTACAAGACGTTGCAGTCATCATATATATATATATATATATATATATATATATATATATATATATATATATATATATATATAGCAACACGCAAAGCACCGAGCACAGATATTCATACACTTGGTTACAATTTTTAACAACTTATAATAAATTATCGTTGGTGTTATTCATTTATTGAGATTGTCGGACTGACTTCCTCATCTTTGTTGTTATAGTCACAACGTTTCGGCCGTTTTGCCCTCCGGCCTTCATCAGGTGTTTTGTATCGAACTGGGGAACCGCTTGTTAAAGTCCCGAACCCAACCCTTTATTATTATTACGGGGGTACCGTATTCGGACTCCAGCTAGGCTCTGGGACATAGTTGCTGGTTCTCTATTTCGAATGTTACTTTTCACTGCTTTCGTTCAGGATTGAACTCAGCACCTTTGGGTAACTGTAAACTTTGATACTAGGACCACTCGGCCATATGTCACTAGTTGGTTTTTGTTAATGTTAAACCTATGTTGTTATTCAAGGTTTTCTCTCTCTATCAGAGGTGTCCAAATTGCATTCAGCTCTACGCTTGGTTTGCTCAGTAGGTTGTTATGTCCGAGCATGTGAGCTGTTCGATACAAAACACCTGATGAAGGCCGGAGGGCAAAACGGCCGAAACGTTGTGACTATAACAACCAAGATGAGGAAGTCAGTCTGAGAATCTCAATAAATGAGAACACCCCATCTCAAAAATACAGACAGTTGGTGTTATTCATTTGTAATATAATAAATTTTCCAATATATTTTCCAATACATTTTGCAATATATGAAATAGTTTTTTTGATATTAGCAGTAATTAATGAAAGTGATTTGATTAAAAAAAACTGATAAATTAAAACTATTTTTGAAATTAACACCGCCCCTCCCCCGCATATATCGTAAAGGAGAACAGAAAAGGGAGAGAGAGAGAGAGAGAGAGAGAGTATGTGTGTGTGCGTGTGTGTGTGTGCGCGCGCGTGTGTGTGTGTGTGGCTTATTCGTTCACTGCTTTGTCTAGCTGCCTGTCTGTCGATCTATCTATCTGTCTTCTTTCACTCAAAATTACCAATATATTGATTTTATCTACTTATATTCATAAATAAGGAAGTTTAGAAGAAAGTTCTTAATGAAATGTTTATTGTTAAACTTTTTTAGTTTCAAATATATCATGTAACGAACTTTTTTAAATCAACACTGAAATTTTCAGTACAATGTGAGACTAACTCGATTTTTTATTTCACAAAGGGGTCACCACATATCAAGGCCCGGAGGCCACTCGAGAATAAGGGTTAATGTGTGTATTGTAATCACTGGGACAGTTGTAGAACTAATTGGTATAATTAGATCATTTACGAGGACGGTTGAACAAGAACTTGTTTACGTATGACTTGAAGATAATGATATTGTAGTCAGTTGGAAAGCACACCAGCGAATCAGAGTTTTTTTTTAAAACAATAAATGGTTTTAATTGTTCACATGTAAAATTGTGATTCTTGACAAATTTGTAATCTTTATATTTCAACAACATCGATGTTTCAAAACGATCCAACCACCGGAAGTGCTATGACCTCCACTTCCTGTTTCATTTTTCCGTCGGTTTCCCTATTCCCCCCTTAGTTATTGGTTCCATGTGAGGACAATGAAGACGAAACCCATTACAAGCCGCAAGTACAAAACAATTTTGAAAAGATAGTTAAAAAAATCCATCCGGTCAATAAGTGCAGCCATGGATATTCGTATTGTATTCAGACCGGAAGTCAGGCAGGGGAGAAAGGGGAAGTAACCACGCGTGCGAGTGCGGATGTGAGTCTAGGAAATCATAATAAATTTGGAAAGACTAGCTTCGTGTGCATGTTACATATTCTCGGGAACATCGGGGTAGGGGTAGGGTTACACCTCTTAACACGGACTGACTCCTTTTTCGTGTGTGGCAAAATGACATTAAGTCTAACGTACAATGGGGTCAACGAGCCAGATCAGACAAGAATGTTGACCGTATTAAAATTAATCAGTGCAATAGCCCCGCAAAAAAAAAAAATCAACTAAAGTGGAGGTCAGTGTCCGTTCATATTCCGTTCGGCCAAGTCGAATATCAAACAATATTAAAACAATTCCGCAAAGGCTTTTGCTTCGTTTTTTTTTTTCTTTGTTAAGAAATAACTCCTCCCTATATAATTATTTTTTTTTTTACTAAAAAGTCATCGCATATCAAGACTCAAATGCGACTTAAGGATAAGAGTTCTGGGAGTGTCAGTTGTGCGATGAGATAACACCTTGATGACCGCTAATGGCTGAATTTGGATAGAAATTAAATATTTAAGACAACGGCTCAACAATAATTTATTTATATTGGACTTGAAAACGACCATATTATAGTTAGCTGGGAATCAGCTCCGCGGTATTGTGATTAAAAATTAGTACAAATCTGATTTTTTTTTTTAATGCAGAATTCACTGTTCGCGTTAAGCAAGGAGAATGAAGAAAAAAATGTCCGCTGTGTTTACTTATAAGTTGACGATCTCCTGAGGAAAAGAGACTTCGGGGCATCTAATATGCATAAGAAAGGCAGACTTCTTTTTTTTTTTTTTTTTTTTTTAACTCACGTTCATCCATAACAAGGCATATTGGTATTTGAAAACAACGGGCTACTATTTGGGACGATGCTTAGGAAAGATTTACAAGATGTTAGTTTACATTACATTTAAACTTCTGCATATCACTTCAATCAGGGAAACAGGTACCAGGAAGGGAATTCCAAAGTCTAGTTGTTCGAGGGAAGAAACTATTAGAGTAGACAGCTTTCTGGTATTTAGAGACCTCAACGGTGAAGGGATGAGATTTTGTTGCTAAGCGAGATATGTATGTCGAGGGAGCACAAGTGCAATAAGTTCATCAGAGCACATTCCATTAAGATTCCATTTGTAAAACATGCACAAGGATGCAAAATTGCGGCGATGGGACAGGGGTTGGAGCTTAGTTGACAAAGTGGAACCAATTAGATTGAAAACTCTGGTTTGGAGTTTATCCAAGAGGATGAGGCAAGTGGTAGATGCACCGGCCCAGATGTGGCAACAATACTCCATGCATTTCCCAGTTCTGGGAAAGAAACTTTGTTCATGGAATCTGCATTTAGATTTAGGCACAAATAGAGAGTGGGGGAAATCATATATAGTGGTTGTGGCTAGTCGGGTGTTTGTTATAAAAGTTTGGCGAGCGCGATCATAGATTGGAGTTCAGTCGAGCACTTACCACGAAAATGGCGATAGAGTAGAGACAGGCTCGCAATGTCTCTTCTTTTCGGAAAGAGGTTGCAGGAAAGAGAAAATGGCGTCACCTATTAGGTTTCAAAGCCAATTTTGAAATCTATCAAGGCTGGATTGGGAGCGCTGAGCAACTCCTGCTCAGATGTGACAACAGTGTTCCATTTTGTGTCGTACCTGGCTCTTATACAGGTAGAGGATAACATCAGCAGTGATCTACCTTATACAGCGGTAGAGTGATTCAACCATTTTCCCAGCGATTTTGGCAACAGATTTTATGTATGTATTCCATTTTAGATCTGAAGTGAAGGTCAGTAGGCACAGATAGTATGTTTTTTTTTACATAGGCATAACCACTTATCAAGGCCCAGAGACCACTCGAGGATTAGGGTTAAGAGTGTACAGTAGTCGATTGGACAATATAATAATCTTTAGTAATGTAAAAGGAATTACTGACAATGATTGTAGCTAGACGAGTGTTGTGTATTTTTTTACGAGGAGAAGGGCATAGATTAAAGCTCAGTCGAGCACCTGTCATGAAGATAACGACAGAGCAGGATTAGACTCGTGACGTCACTTCTGTGAGAATGAGATAGCATGGCGCAGAAAAGGACAACATAAAATCGGAAGGTCAAGAGTGAAGATCAGCCACAGATGCTTGTCAAAGCAGAGTGTTTCCTGAAGACAAGAATCATTAATTTCAATTGTGGCCATGAGGGATCAGAGTGTTGGTAGTGAAAAGAGAGAAAAAAGAAAGCTTGGTTCTGGATGCATTAATATTTGTATAAATAAATATTTATCAATCGGCATTTTCATTGGTCTGTCACTTTTCACTTTGAAATAGCATTTTCGCTTGTCTGTCACGCTTTTGGTAATAATGACAGTATCGTTTGTCTGTCACCTGATTTTGAAGATAAAAATGTGGACCTTGCGTTTACTTTCAGCAACCTCGTAATCTTCGCTTTCCTTATTTTGTCCTCATATTCCTTGAGTGACGTTTCTGACAAAGGAGAACGTATTGCTGTTTTTTTTTGGGGGGGGGCTGGAAATTATGTAATCAAACACTTATCGTTGGCTAGTTTTTAACCTTGATGTAGTTTTCGTGTTTTGCACGAAGTGATTTCTATTAATAAATAAAAGTTATATCCCTCCTCTGGCAGAAAAATGTGACACAAGGGTCAAATAGTGGGATTTGTAGAGCCAGAGTCCTAAAGGAAGAGCACTCTGGCCTGAAAAAAATTGCATGTGCAGCCTCGTCAGCATTCCCCGTCGCGGTACTTCAGCCCAAACTTACCCAAAGTGAGCTCCACGGAGCCCTGAGTGTCCGTGAGTGAGGCTGAGGGGCTCTGGAAGCCCTTTCTTAAAGAGGACCAAATACTTTATATGGAAAAATTAAATGGCTGCAGACATTTTTTTTTTCTTTTTTACTGGAAAAAGATATGATACATAAGTACAGGCGTAAAGAGTTTCAGGATAGTTCATGAAAATAAAATTAAAAAAAATAAATAAATAAAGTCTCAGACGATTAGGAATAAACTAACTTCTTCTCAAAGAGATGAGGCAAAACGTGTGATTGTGGACCTCCTAGAACTGCACAAGACTACCGTAATCAACAGGGGAAAAGACATTTCATTAATGACTTAAACTGTTGGTTTTGATGCCGAGAGTAAATCGCCGACGTTGGTTTGTCAACGTCAACATAGTATGCCTGGATGTGTCCATGAAATTTTATGAGAGGCTCTGTCGGTCAATCTGTCAAGCTTCAATTTAAAAGATCGCTAAGCACGCAAATTGAGCGGACGCATATCAAAAAATGAGTAAACAAATACTTGTTTCCACCCCCAAACAAGTTTATTGCCACATAGATGTAATGGGTTACGATTGGGATCATGTTTAATAGAACAATGTGGAGAGTTGAGCAGCAAGACGTCTGTTCACATTACATTTAAATTATGAATGTTAGCACACTGAAGCAGGAGACAGAGAGGGAATTTCAAAATCTACTAATTCGTGAGAGGCTATTAAAGTAGAAGGCTTTCCTGAATCTAGGGACCTCAACATTGAAGGGGTGGGATTTTGGTATTGGGTTAGTCGGGAGTATTTACGTTGAGGGGGCACAGATGCTACGAGTTAGTCTGAGCACATTCCATTAAAATACTTATACAAACAAACACAAGGATGCAAAATTTTGGCAATGAGACAGCGGGTGAAGCTTGTTTGATAGTGCGGGGCGGGACCTATTAGATTGGAGACTCTTTTTAGACCATGTCTGAAGGGAGAGACTAGTAGTATATGTACCAGTGCATGGGTAAATGATGGTTTTTATAGACGAACAGAATAGTGTCAAGTGGGAGTAGTTTTCTAGCACGATAGACGGAGCCCACCTTCTTTGCAGCAACCTTGGCAATGTCATCTATGTATTTGTTCCAGTTCATATTACCTGTGCATGTTAAACCAAGGAGTTTGAAACGATGAGCTCTCAGGAAGACTGTTCTTACTCATGGCAATTGGTGATTGCGAAGGTTTCTTGTAAATGTTAAAGGAAAGAAGCTTAATCTTAGTAGCATTAAATTTTATCATCCATTTTCGTCCTTATTCTACTAAGGTTTGAAGATCATTTTTTAAGGTTTCGGCCATAAAGTATCCTTGATTTAAGTTAGATTACCGCATTTAACTTTTTCTCGGAAACTACTTGGCCAATCTAGCTGAAATTTCGTATAGACATTTAT
>NC_136504.1:118086440-118136440 GCF_053919585.1 Euprymna scolopes
ATATATATATATATATATATATATATATATATATATATATATATATTATCATTTTCTTATTTTATTGATGATCTATATTAGCTCCAAAACAATTTGTTGAGTTTTGCATTATCCTGATAAGTTTCCTCTTAAAGAATCGATCTTATTCGTAATCTTTTAACTCTCCCCATATATATATATATATATATATATATATATATATATATATATATATATATATATATATATATATATATATATATATATAGTAATTTATAAAATATATATGGTGATTAAGCTACACTGAATATTCGGCGTTTCATCCACTCTAGGATTCGTCAGGCTTATGCGCGAATTCTGGTGGTTGTTTCTCGTTTTTATATGGTCCTCTTCTGTTGAGGATTTTAGTTAGCCAATCAGCTTTCTAGTATCCACCGCGCCCCTTCCTATCAGCCAATGGGCATGCATTTTATCGAACAAAGGATCTGTTTTAGAACTAGGTTAGTGGTTTAAGACAGACCTTTTCCTTTTTTATATATATATAAATATACATATGTGTACACACATATATGCACATATATATACATATATATACATACATATATGTGTGATCGTTTATGTATATTCATGTTTATTTAATTTATTTATTTGTTTATTTTCTATTGTTTTTGTTAGTTTTAAATCCTCAACAGAAGAGGACCATATAAAAACGAGAAACAACCACAGAATTCGCGCATAAGCCTGAAGAGTCCTAGAGTGGATGAAACGCGGAATATTCAGTGTAGCTTAATCGCCATATATATTTTATAACTTACTATATATATATATATATATATATATATATATATATATATATATATATATATATATATATATATATATATATATATATTCCTCATCTCTTTCTCTTTTCCACTCTCTTTTACTTTTCTCTTCTCATCTGTTTTCTCTTTCTTCCATATTTACATCAATCACTCTCTCATCATTCGCTCTTTTTTTAAATTTCTAAACTGAAAATCTGCTTCTGTTCAGTCAAATAGGTTTGTTAACATCTGTATTGCGTCTGCGCAATCCAGCACTTCCGTTTCTCGCCTGGTAGTCGCCATTTTTATCGGCTGTCAGAAATCATCAAATTGATAGCTTAATAGCGTTTCTCCGCGACTCGCATTACTTAGCGACACGTGACACGACAGCCTTCGCCTCTATTTTTTTTTTTTTTTTGAATAATCCAAGAATAATTGATTTAGCAACGTAAAGACAATAAACATAGAAGAAAGATATTAGCGTCAGTGTAGACAAAATCTATTACATTTCACTTACGTGTTTCTCATTTGAAGGTGGTAAGTAAAAAGAACCATTTTCTTTTGCTTCAAGAAAACAAATAACTCAGCGACATTCACCCTACTCAGGTTGATTTGGCCTCCTCCGAAAGAAGAAATTTCTAGGGAATAACAAATTCACAAGCTGTCTCCAGTCAAATGAATATCACCGTCATGTAAGATAACAACGTGAGGTTTTTGCAGGAAAGTGCCGACATCCTCCTCCAACATCGTCTTGTGTTCCAAAATGGTTATCCGTTTGATATTATGTGATTATACCGTATACGAGGTAAAATAATTAGATTGTCGCCTTAGAAAAGACGACATGATTCCATTTCCGTTTGATTTTTTTTTGTTACAGACCATCTACTAATTGGTCAGTTGTGTACAAATTCCTAGAGCGATAGGAGCCGTCTATCATGTCTGAAAGTAACGCAATGTTCAACGAGCGAGATTAATGCGCTACTGTACAACTCATGCTCTCTACCGATCCAAGTTATGACAACGGGACCATTGCCAGCACCCTCAAAATGCAAATCCGGAAGGTTTGACGCTTTAGAGCACAGCTTAACGAAGTTTCCGGGCACGGTTATTGTCTCTGGTTTGGTTTCAAGTGAGGCCCACACCATGCCACCTTACATCGTCAGAATCGGCTTGAAAGTCATCATCAAAGTGTACCTGGATGTGCTGAAGAGTACTGTGATCCCCTGATGCAATCAGGTGGCCGCTGGCAGACCCTGGGTGTGGCAGCAAATCCAAAGAGACCTAGGCTTAGCTTCAGAAGGAGTGCTACAACATTGTCTCCTTCTCTCACTAGACTTTGGTCATACGTCAAGAACATCACCAACTTGACCTCTCACAATATCAAATTAAGAAGTGACCCCGAATCACATGCATATCCTGATCAAGGGAAATAAGTTAGGTTTTTCCTATATACAGCGTCCGATATTCTAAAATGGTCACCTGTATGCTATTGGTAAGATATTCCTAAACTTTGTTGATTTAACGAGACCCGATGTGTCAAAGTTATTATCGATGCGTAACAATTTTAAAATACAAAAATATAATTGTGCGTTTGCCAATCAATTTTAATTTCGTTGGTTCGATCCTTTTTTTCTTTCGCTGCACCTCTTTCTCACGGACGTGATGTTGCTAGTCCTAGTTATTTATATAAGTGCTATTATGTCATGTCTTCTGTAGAATTGTTATATATATATATATATATATATTCCCTGCTTTCTTTGTTCCAGCTCGTTTGATGCATTGGCCTAGTAGTCTCCATCAATTCACTATCCAGGTACCTCATTATAATATGTCTTTCTTTTTCAAGAAGCTTCTTTCCAAGATTATCGCATTTGAGCTATTTTTTTCCTTTCAAAACTGTTAAAAATACTTGATCGATTATGTGATAGCTTTAGTTTTAAGTTTTAATTTAAATAGACATAATTTCTAAATTCAAAAAGTATGTGTATTAGTGATAGGACGATTCCAATATTTATCTTGATTCCGATACAATTACCGATTCCGATTCTTTATAAATCTAAAACTATTTAACTAAAAAAATGTTATTTTGTTCTGATTACGATAACGTCTTAAATGTGCAGATATTGTCTCAAACATAAAGACACGTTTGTAAGGGAGTGATTTAGAGATTTTAGTTTTACTGGAAATTTAAATTTTTAATTTTTTTTTATTTTATTATTGCTACAAGCAGTGGGAGATGTTTCTTAAACTAAAATCAAATAAAAAAGATAATTTAAGGAATCGGTTTTGGCATTGGAAAATCGGCTCAAATTTTCCTGATTCCAATACCGATTCCGATACCCCAAAAAGTTTCGATTTTTCTGATTCCCGATTCCGATTCTTATTAATCGTCTCAACACTAATATATATATTGTTTATCTACAATTTTACGTGCATTTTCGGTAAAATTTATACCATATGTTATATTTGTCTGATAAATTTGCTGACGGGTAAAATATATTTTCTAATCATTTTTTTTAACAAATTTTATTTTCTATCCATTCATCTATCAAGAAGTATGAAATATTCGTTGATCTTCGTTTAATCCTGGGAAACATCGGTTCTCCTTGCTAGTTCATGTATTTATTTCGTGTTCTTTCTGTTTAGTAAAGTCTGTTATAAAGATAATTTATAAGTATAAATCGGTTTTGTATCGGAATGTCTCCTATAAGTATCGAAAATCAATAATCAAAAATATCCAATTAAAAACGGAACCGTCCGATTTTGAATCAAGTTAACACTTTCGTACAACCTAACATAACAAGTACATTTGAGAAGTTTTATCACTGCATAAGCAGAAAGGTCCGATGCATAAAATCAGCAGTAGGTTCTTTGATATGACAGGGGTGCGTTTCGAATGAATGTTTCTGTTTAAAGCACAATTTAATCATGATACTTGACTTGCTTTTTAAACTTTAATTCAAGCAATTATATAAATATAATTGTCTAAAATCAACAGTAGGTTCTCAACAGTGCAATGTATAATACAATGTATTCTGGAATAAGTCACTACGAGGAGGCATGCAAAGCTTCTTTCCGGTGCACTGCGGTGAGTCTCTGATTAAAGCAGGCAATCAAAACCAACGATAGACTAAACACAATATGGTCTTATACTATAGAATATAATCATTATTTTAACTGTTATAAAAACAACTTCGAATGAAACCTTTACAAAACAAATCTACACGACAATTAACCAAATAAGTTCTTTCTTATATCCACCTAACAAATATAATATCCACCCAAAAAATATAATTTCCACCAAACAAATATAATTTCTACCTAACAAATATAATTTCAACCAAACAAATGTAATTTCCACCCAAAAAATATAATTTCTACCTAACAAATATAATTTATACCCAACAAATATAATCTCCATCCAACAAATATAATTTCTACCCAACAAATATAATTTTCAACCAACAAATATAATTTCCATCCAACAAATATAATTTCCAACCAACAAATATAATTTCCAACGAACAAATATAATTTCCACCAAACAAATATAATTTTCACCGAACAAATATAATTTCCACAGAAAAAATATAATTTCTACCCAACAAATATAATTTCACTGAACAAATATAATTTCTAACCAACAAATATAATATCCATCCAACAAATATGATTTCCACCTTACAAATGTAATTTTAACCCCAACAAATATAATTTCCAACGAACAAATATAATTTCCACCCAACAAATATAATTTCACCCAACAAATATAAATTTCACCCAACAAATATAATTTCCACCCAACAAATATAATTTCCATCCAACAAATATAATTTTCCCTGAAAAATACAATTTCCACCGAACAAATATAATTTCCACCGAACAAATTTAGTTTCTCTGCAACATATATAATTTTCACTCAACAAATATAATTTCCATCCAACAAATATAATTTCCGCCGAACAAATATAATTTCCACACAACAAATATAATTTCAGCGAACAAATATAATTTCCACGGAAAAATATAATTTCTACCAAACAAATATAATTTCTACCCAACAAATATAATTTCAACCGAACAAATATGATTTTTACCCAACAAATAAAATTTCAACAGAACAAATTTAATTTCCACCAAACAAATTTAATTTCTCCCCATCAAATATAATTTCTACCCAACAAATATAATTTCCACCCAACAAATATAATTTCCACCCAATAAATATAATTTCAATCCAACAAATATAATTTCCATCCAAGAAATATAATTTTAACCCAACAAATATAATTTCAACCCAACAAATATAATTTCTACACAAGAAATATAATTTCCACCGAACGAATATAATTTTCACCCAATAAATATAATTTTCACAGAACAAATATAATTTCTACAGAACAAATAAAATTTCCACCAGACAAATAAAATTTTCACCAAACAAATAAAATTTTATCCCGACAAATATAATTTTCACCCAACAAATATAATTTTCACCCTACAAATATAATTTCCGCTGAACAAATATAATTTCCACAGAACAAGTATAATTTTTACCCAACAAATATAATTTCCACCAAACAAATATAATTTTCACCAAACAAATAAAATTTATACCCAACAAATATAATTTTCAACGAATAAATTTTATTTCTCCCCAACAAATATAATTTATACCCAAATAATATAATTTCCACTGAGCAAATATAATTTTCATCAAACAAATATAATTTCCACGGAACAAATTTAGTTTCTCTGCAACAAATATAATTTTTACCCAACAAATATAATTTCCATCCAACAAATATAATTTCTACCCAACAAATATAATTTCCACCCAACAAATATAATTTCCATCCAACAAATATAATTTCCAACGAACAAATATAATTTCCACCCAACAAATATAATTTCCACCCCACAAATATAATTTCCGCCGAACAAATATAATATCCACCCAACAAATATAATTTCCACCAAACAAATATAATTTCCACCACACAAATATAATTTCCACCAAACAAATATAATTTCCATTCAACAAATATAATTTCCGCCGAACAAATATAATTTCCACCCCACAAATATAATTTCCGCCGAACAAATATAATATCCACCCAACAAATATAATTTCCACCAAACAAATATAATTTCCACCAAACAAATATTATTGCCACCAAACAGATATAATTTCCATTCAACAAATATAATTTCCGCCGAACAAATATAATTTCCATCCAACAAATATAATTTCCATCCAACAAATATAATTTCCGCCGAACAAATATAATATCCACCGAACAAATATAATTTCAACCAAACAAATATAATTTCCATCCAACAAATATAATTTCCATCCAACAAATATAATTTCCGCCGAACAAATATAATTTCCACCCAACAAATATAATTTCCATCCAACAAATATTATTTCCGCCGAACAAATATAATTTCCACCAAACAAATATAATTTCCACCAAACAAATATAATTTCCACCAAACAAATATAATTTCCATCCAACAAATATAATTTCCATCCAACAAATATTATTTCCGCCGAACAAATATAATTTCCACCCAACAAATATAATTTCCATCCAACAAATATTATTTCCGCCGAACAAATATAATTTCCACCCAACAAATATAATTTCCACCAAACAAATATAATTTCCAGCAAACAAATATAATTTCCATCCAACAAATATAATTTCCATCCAACAAATATAATTTCCGCCGAACAAATATAATTTCCACCCAACAAATATAATTTCCATCCAACAAATATTATTTCCGCCGAACAAATATAATTTCCACCCAACAAATATAATTTCCACCAAACAAATATAATTTCCATCCAACAAATATAATTTCCATCCAACAAATATAATTTCCGCCGAACAAATATAATTTCCACCCAACAAATATAATTTCCATCCAACAAATATTATTTCCGCCGAACAAATATAATTGCCACCCAACAAATAAAATTTCCACCAAACAAATATAATTTCCACCAAACAAATATAATTTCCACCAAACAAATATAATTTCCATCCAACAAATATAATTTCCGCCGAACAAATATAATTTCCACCCAACAAATATAATTTCCATCCAACAAATATTATTTCCGCCGAACAAATATAATTCCCACCAAACAAATATAATTTCCACCAAACAAATATAATTTCCACCAAACAAATATAATTTCCATCCAACAAATATTATTTCCGCCGAACAAATATAATTTCCACCAAACAAATATAATTTCCGCCAAACAAATATAATTTCCATCCAACAAATATAATTTCCATCCAACAAATATAATTTCAGCCGAACAAATATAATTTCCACCCAACAAATATAATTTCCATCCAACAAATATTATTTCCGCCGAACAAATATAATTTCCACCAAACAAATATAATTTCCACCCAACAAATATAATTTCCATCCAACAAATATAATTTCCACCAAACAAATATAATTTCCACCAAACAAATATAATTTCCACCAAACAAATATAATTTCCATCCAACAAATACAATTGAACAAAAATGGGATTTTATTATTTCCTCCTACCTATCTAAAGCTATTATCAACGAAAACAATATAAACTTAGACATCGTAAACCCGTTAGTGCAAATAAATATTAACTACTTATCTAATGGCCAATTTTTTTTAGATATCTTCTTTCATTTCAGGTTAAGCAACGTTGAGCCTAGTCCATATCAAATGGGTGATCATTTAGAAACATTAGTCGCTGTATGAAGAAAACATACACATCTCCATGCATGAACTGCAAATACCTAACGTCGTCATTTCGCTTAACTAGGATATGCAAGCGACTGGGAATTGCTTGAGGTTTTAATATTCCCTTGACACTTTCTCCAGATACAAAATTATGTTCTTTTTACTGCCTTTTGTGTTCTGCTTTCTTTTTATCTTTTCCTTTCCTTATCAAACAAAGATCACAGTACCTTACATGCGAATTCAACATTCATATTTAGCATGAACTGGAACAAATACATAAAAGATACAACCAGTTCTGTTGCAGAAGAGGTGAAATCACTCGACTGTGCTAAAAAATCTTCTCTGACTTGGCAGTATTTAAAGCCAGGCATGAAGTATTGTTTTAACATTTGCGCTGGTGTGTAATGTATTCGTTAGATCAAAGAAACACAAAACAGGAAAGAAACTCGACTAACAAAGGCCTTTATATCTGGTATTTTCAACAACGCATTTTTTTCTAAATATTTAAACAATTCATTTCTCCTTTTCCGGTCGCGTGTGACTTTTCATTCCTGCTGTGACGTTACTCACGTGTCTCAAATATGTGCTTTGCCGAACACCTGCTTTTCTTGGCCACACGTCAATGGTAAGCGGCTGTTGCGGTATTGCAAATTCATTTGCAAAAGTTATTGAAAGAGGTGAAGACTACTGGAAATCTGCGGAGACTTGTTGTCACTCAGACCCCAGGAAACACCAAATCTTTGATGATGACCTGTGTGACAACTCCCAGTTAATAATACTCCCTTAACACGCGTGGACTACTGCCCGAAGAACAAAAAGGATGCTGGCAAGGAAAAAGAAGGACACACGGAATATTATACATAGATAAAAATCTCTTGCAAAAGGTAAATAGCAGGAGAAGTGCATTGCCATGTCATGGATTGATTGCATGAAAGCCTACGACAGAATCTCACGAGCATGGATAATTGAATGCCTAAAAGTGTACAAGATATCTGATAAGATTAATAATATTATTAAGAATTATTAAGACAGCACATGATTGAAATAAGAATACAGAAGGGCATCTTTCAATGGGGCTCGTTATTAGGAAATGCAATGGCGGATATAAGTTTACAGACAGAGAACGAAGAATAAACCACCTCATGTATAAGGATGACCTGAAACAATTTGCAAAAACAAAACAAAACAAAAAGTGAATCAGAAAAGCTGATAAACATAACCAGAATATTAACCAAGACATTGGAATTACATCTGGAATGGAAAAGTGTGCCCTATTGGAAATGAAAATGAAAAAAACTAGAGACATTAGAGGATATGGAGCTGCTCAACTAAGAGGAGATGAGAGCGTTTGGTAAAAATGACACAAATATTTAGGTGTTCTGGAAGCAGACAACATCAAATTTACAAAAATAAAAGAGAAGATCAGAAAAAAATACTTGAAAAAAAAAAAAGCAACGAAACTATTAGAAACGTAGCTATACTGTAGAAACCTAATTAAAGAAATAAAAACCTGAGCAGTATCGGTAATAAGGCAGATCCTGAATTGTCATCTAAACTTCAGCACCTGTCCTATTGACGAAATGTTGCATCCCTCTGCCTGTTTTACAAGTATTTTAATGATGGATGCTCTGACGAACTCGACAAAAATACCCCCGACAAACCCGACAAGCAGTGAAGTCCCACCCCTACACAGTTAAGATCCCTAGATGTAAGAAAGCCTTTTACTCTAATAGCTTCTTCCCCAGAACTGCAGGACTTTGGAATTCTCTTCTGGTTTCCTGTTGCCCCAACTGTACTGATATGCAGAAGTTCAAGTGTAATGTGAACAGACCTCTTGCTGCTAAACTCCCTACATAGTACTCCTGCAACTTAGGTCCCTGATAGTAGCCCCCTACATCAAAGTGACAATGTGCCTTGTTTTGGGTGAAAATGTAAAAAAAAAAAAAAAAAAAAAAAAAAAAATTCATAGTCTGAACCAATGGGGAACTTAGGCATCTTGATCAGAAGACGGGAAAACTAAAGACAATGCACGATGCATTGGGCCCAAAAGACAATACTAAATGACTCTGCGTAAAAAGGAAAGAAGAGGGAAGAGGACTAATAGATGTAGAATACTGTGTAGAAAGCACAAAAATGATTTGCAAAAAAACACATAAAAACTGATCATCGCAGCGAGAGACACTGTTAAAAAAGAACAATACAGGAAAATATGAAAACAGAAACAAAAAGACAAGAAAAGTGGAGAAAAGAAAACACTACATGAACGACTCACAAAAAATGATAAAAATAAGAGAATCACGAAAACTCCTGGTCATGGCCAAGAAAAGGACACATGAACAGAGAAACAAACTCTCTACTGACAGCTGCACAAAACAACAGTATTAGCACGAACCACATTAAAGCTAAAATGGATAAAATATAGGAAAACAGTAAATGTAGAGTCTGTGGACAAAGAGAGGAAACACTAAACCACATAAGTGAATGCAGCAAATTAGTCCCAAATTAATGCGAGGACAGACACGACTGCTTGGTGATTTTAAAAATAATAAAAAAAAGAATAATTTCCTCCGAGTTTTGAGACAGACAATCGGACCCAATTTCGGTGAGCTGCTCCCCTCCACCAAATTGTCTGAAATATTGTTTTCCGACATCCTCATTGTCATTTGTATTCATTTGTACTACCTCCCCTGTTTTTTCTTTCTTTTTCCTCTCTCTAACTGACTACACGAACCCTCTCCTTCTAAAACTATACTCTCTCTCACCCTTTCTCCCACTCCCTTTTAATCATTTATGCATCTTCACCACCACCAAACGTTTTAAACACTCCCCTTTTCTTTATATATATATATATATATATGTATATATATATATATATATATATATATATATATATGAAGTAGTTATTTATATATATATATATATATATATAAATAACTACTTCATTTACTCACATAAAATTAATATACGAAAATATAAATTTATGCATAAATTTTAAGTATTTACTTCAACAGTGCTTAATACGTAGGTAGAGCTAGTTAGTAAGTTATAAAATATATATGGCGATTAAGCTACATTGAATATTCCAGTCCTGGATATGACCTTAAACTATATCCAGTGGTGAGACCCCAGCTTGCGGGCTTTGGGGAGTGTGGAGCCAGCCTTTAATTGCCATTACTCCCAGGTCCACTCTGACCCAGAGTGGTAGTACCTGTTAGGGTCTCAACTATGGGTTGAATAGAAACCGACTTGAAAACAACAAATATATTCTATTAAAAAATCTTTCTTCAAAATCTTTGGATTCGGCATTAAATAACCTGAAAAGGTTGATATGACGTAAAACAAAAACAACCAAACGAACTGAATATTCCGCGTTTCATCCACTACGCGGAATATTCAGTGTAGCTTAATCGCCATATATATATATATATATATATATATATATATATATATATATATATATATATATATATATATATAAAGCTGAATGTCTGTTTGTGTATATGTGTGGGTGTGTCTGGTCACGAATAGACTCCTATATGGTTGACTATTTTAAAAAATTGATTACATATAATGATAGAAGATGTATCGAGACACAGGAATGGGTATGTTTGATCTGGCAGAACAATGGTTCATTATTGATTGATTGATTGATTGATTGCCACTTCTTGTCTTTGAATGCTAAAGTTGCGGTTTCGATTCTAGCTGATAGAACCCAAATACTTTTTTTATTTATACTTTTGAAATCACAACTTTATAATAATAATAATAATAATAATATATACGAAATCTGGACAAATTAAAATATCATATTTAAGCGTATTTTACGCCCGGGCAAAGCCCCCCCCCACCGCTAGTTTGAAATATTATTTTTAGGCATTTAGAATTTAAATACACAGCGTAACACAGATGTCCAAGTTATAACTGACTTTACGCATTAAATTTAGCTGCATTCCGGCAATCATGCGTGGAGTGTTGTCTTCCAAGTGGTCTATTGCGTTTTATTTATTAGTGCAGACAATGGGCTTTATATATAACTAAAGAAATCTTCTAATAGGGTTAAATCGCACTACCGAAGTGACCAGTTGACAGGTTTATTTGGTGAAAATTATTTGTTCATCAAATGTTTCAAAATGATTTTCGAAATAAATTTGCACAATTTTCTAACGCTGCTCGGAGGTCAGTCTCTTTATAATGAACTGCCAAATCAAGCTGAAGTGAAATTAACAGATAGGTGCCAAATCTGCAATTAAAGAGTTGCCAATTTTAAATTCGCCGCTTCTATATAAAAAACAAAAACAAAAATTACTCTGTGGTTATTAAAGCTTTCAAACGTGTCGTATTACTGTGTACCCGTTAAGAGTCGAGTATTCCAGCTAGTATTCATATAAAAATGAAAAATAATCGAGCGTCGAAACAATCTTATTGTCGTTGCTCACCGATATATAATCAGCAAGACTCCCTCCCCCCCCCCTTCCCAGAAAAAGAGCTGGCATTTCCGAGTGCGTAGTCAGCAGTTGGCATACGAAGGTACACATGTAGCTTAGGAGGACGAGCACGAAAAAAACATCTGCGAGTGCCCTTATGTGGGGGAGAGGAAAACAAAGCGAAATAGACATATGGCAATACATTTCTTTGTGACATGTGAGTTGCCAACGCGTCTACTAGTTGATACTATTTTTTTTACCAACTTCTATTGCACTATCCGACCCCCCTCTCTCTCTCTCTCTCTCTCTCTCTCTCTCTCTCTCTCTCTCTCTCTCTCTCTCTCTCTCTCTCCCCTATGTTTTCAATTCTTTCGCTTTGCTTATTTAAAACACATTTCCTTCATTCCTAGACGCAGTCAACTTTCTTTCTCATTGCCACTAAAACAGCTCCCCAAGTTGAAATAACCGTCTACAGAGGATGAAAGGGGCGACAATCTACTAGAAATTTGGTATATGTCTGTTTGAAAAGGTACTCATGGACTTCTTGTCTCCCTGTGTAATAGAGCTTGGATGCGCGGACACTTTTTTTTTACTTACTTACTTAGGTGTCATCACTTATCAAGGCCCGAAGGCCACTCGAGGATAAGGGTTAATAAATGTTAGGTAGTAGTGCAGTAATCGTTACTGGTGTAAATTGGGCATAATATGATTATTTATGGGGACGGCTCAACAAGAATTTGTTTACATTGGATTTGAAGGCTACCATGTTGTATTCAACAGGGAAGCAGGGCAGCGGAACTGTGTTCGACAGGCGGGCAGTTCTGGGAAAGAAACTTTGTTCATGGAATCTGCGTTCAGATTTAAGCACAAATAGAGAGTGGGAGAGGGGAGATCGTTTATAGTGGTTGTAGCTAGTCAAGAGTTTTTTGTGAAATTTTTCAAGGGGGGGCATAGATTGGAGTTCAGTCTAACACTTGCCATGTAAATGCATACGAAATGCGAAATGAAAACTATGAAAAGGGGAAAGAGAGAGAGGGAAAGAGGGAGAGAGAGACGTTCAAAATGAAGGATCACGTTAGAGATGTAGGTGACGTCACGGCTTTAAGGATAAGTTACAAAAAAAGGAGTTGAGTTACACCTTAAAACTGGTCCGACTACTAAAACACACATGGAATTAAAGTACACACAAATACACCGTATCAACTTTGTAAATGTAACGAACTTAAAAATTTTTTCGTTCAATTCTATAGTGACAAATTTTCCTCTGATAATATATCAAAATCAGAAGTGATGTTAAAATACGCAAACAGAATTACAGAGAGAAAAGAAAGAACGTACAATAACAATTTCTAAAAACAAAAAAATTATACAAACTCGTTTTTCTTTTTTTTTTTTTTTTTTTTGAAGAAATTTGTAAGTGAAGTAATTCATTGTGAAAAAAAAATTTGTTCGGTAAAACAAAAGTTTATTTTGTGGTGTTAAAAATGGTAAATAAAACGTAAGGAGGTGAGCGACGTTTTTATGACTGGTTTCCATAGAAACCACGTCGCTTCAGTGAATATTGTTGCTACCAATTCACCGCTCTCGCGAAAAGAGAAGTAACAATTGAAACAGAGAGAATGAAAGCATGAAAGGGAGATAATTGGGTGGATTTTATTGAAAGCAGACGAGTGCCGTTCATTGTTATTACATATGTGCATGTTATGTTTATGGGGGCAAAAAATAAGACTGAAATTAAACAAAGAACAAGTAAATTTATTGGAAGCCTGCAAAAATGATGGATTACAATAGAAACATGCGAGTATGCAAAGTAATATGGTTAAGCTTAAACATGGAAAAGTAAAGGACAAGTTGTTAAAACTGTAAAAGAAAAGGGCAAGATATTCTAGTAAAAATATAAATTTATAACTTAAAATATTGCAGCATTACAATTTTTTTAATTCAATTTATAACATTATATAATCAATTCTTAATGCTGCAATATTTTAAGTTAAAAATTTATTATATTTTACTAGAATATCTTGTCCTTTCTATTCCAGTTTTAACAACTAGTCCTTTACTTTTCCATGTTTAAGCTTAACCATATTACTTTTCATGCTCGCATTTTTATTGTAATATATATATACACATATATATATATGTGTGTGTATGTGTATATATATGTATATATGTATATATATATATATATATATATATATATGAGATTAGAACAAGAGTCTAAAGAGCAGAGCATATTTAATGTATTAGTAAATTCATTAATACAATTAAAATAAAAGAAAAGAAAACACTGCTTGTTGTAATGTAGATATATAATAAGCTCGATAGGCATATATATCCTAGAGCTATTTTAAAGTAAGATGATTGATAATTTATAATTAAAATTAAAAATTAAATACTTGTTTCATAAGGAAGAACAAGCAAAATAAATAAATTGTACGCTCGTTTCGGAAACGATGCTTTTAATGTGATAGACAGTGAGTCTTGGACAATAATTTTATGATATAGTTTTTTGAAACAAAGTCTCCTTGTCAGCAAAAAATATTGGGGGGTGTTTTTTAAAGATACCAAAAATAAACTTTGGGGTGAAAAATGTAAAAAAAATAATAAAAATGTAAAAATAATAATAATAATAATAATAATAATAATAATAATAATAATAATAAACATGAATAGGCTAGCCAAATTAATCAAGAATAGGAAACTAGATTTAATATCTGTAACACCTTTTTGTCCTTGTGATTAAGGGAGGTGGTGTTTGATCAACACTGCCGGGGAGTCATGATTTAATATGCTGTTTTGTTTTTGAATCCTGGAAACAGTGTTCCATGGTAAACAACTGATTTGTACTATAGCGAATTCAAGAGAGCACGTTAATGCATTAATTGCAGGTGATTAAATTACTTATTGACTAAATAGTTTTCTAGCGAATGATAAAAAATTAAATAAGTTTTTTTATATAGATTTAAAGTTTAAAAAACTTCCAATACTATATATATATGTGTGTGTGTGTGTGTGTGTGTGTGTGTGTGTGTGTGTATATACTATAATAATAATAATAATAATAATAATAATAATAATAATTATTATTATTATTATTATTATTATTATCATTATTTATTCGAAGGTAAGCAGTTATATTTGGTCACTACAAACAGCCATCTGTTTCAGTCAATGAGAGATCATCAGGCGAGTCTGAACCATTCGACGCCATAGAAAAACAGTTTTTTTTCTATAGCGTCGAATGGTTCAGGGTCACCTGTCGATGTCTCATTGACTGAAACAGATGGCTGTTTGTAGTGACCAAATATAACTGCTTACCTTCGAATAAATAATAAAAAATATTTTGCTCTTGTTATCGAACACTATCTAACAACCTCGTTGTATTCATTAGTCCCTACTTTTAAACATCTAAAACCGGAATATATATATATATATATATATATATATATATATATATATATATATATATATATATATATATATATATTACATGGGGGTCACCACTTATCAATGCCCGAAGGCCACTCAGGGATAAGGGTTATTGCGTGTACAGTAATCAATGAGATAGTACTGTAGTAATCATTAGTATTGGGAGTTTTGATGGAGTGTCTTACTTAAGGGGACGATTTGTCAGGAGTTTGTTATGTTGGACTTGAAGACATTCAAGTTGTAGTCAGGTGGGAAACAGGCAAGCGACAGAGAGTTCCACTGACGTGCAGTTCTAAGAAAGAAGCTTTGCTCATGGAATCTACGTTTTGATTTAAGCACAGATAAAGAGTGGGGAAAATTATTGACACTAGTTTCAGCCAGAAGGGTGTTTCTCGTGAAAGATTGGCGAGGGGGGGGGGCGAGAGATTGGAGCTCAGACGAGCACCTGCCATGGAAATAACGATAAAACAAAGACAGGCTCGCAACGTCTCTTCTGTGGGAGAGTGGTTGCAGGGAAGAGAAAGGGACATCCCCCACTAAACCACGAAGTCTATTTTGTACTCTGTCAAGGCAGGATAGGCTGTTTTTAGCAGCTCCTGCCCAGATGTGGCAGCAGTACTCCATCCTTGGGCGTACTTGGCTTTTATACAGATAGAGAATTGCATCAGTAGTGAGAATGGAGTTAGAACAACAGTCTAAAGAGCAGAGTTTATTTTAATGTACTAGTAAATGCATTATTAAAAGAAAACAGTGTTCATTGTAATGTAGATATATAATAAGCTCGATAGGCATATATATCCTAGAGCTATTTTAATATTGAGTAAAATAAAAATCGGTTTCACAAGGAAGAACAAAAAATCATTTTGTTTGTGCTGTCTTGTGAAACCGATTTTTAATTTTAATTATAACTTATCAATCATCTTACTCAATATATATATATATATGTATGTATGTGTCAGGTCATTTCATATGCTACTGGTCCCATGTAACCCAGTACTACCTGCCTCATGGTCGGGTCACTGGCGACTAAACTGGTTCCCCCACCAGACTTGTTTGGTGAGGAGGGTGGCTAGTCTCCCTGAAGAATTAAAAACAAGACCTTCCAAAGGGCGAATGAACCCTTTTTCAGGGTCAACAGCCAACTAGCACCGTGTGTGTTTGTGTGTATGTATGTGTGTATTGGGGTGGAGAGGGCTCTCGTAAGCTGTGGTGAAGGCAACCTTTCTAGGAGAAGCAAATCTCTGATTTTAAAAAACCATAAAGCGGGAGACCAGTACCCGCATTAAGCTGGTCTGCAGTTTAACTTGTTGCTGGCAATCTTGCTCTTGCTTGTTGCTGGATCTCAAAATTTTGAACCGAGAGAGAGACTTAGCTGTCGTACAAAGCTAAGACTTTATTTCATCATCTGTGTATAGATACTCCCTCAGGCATTTGTCTATGAAAATGGTCCTGTGGCGATGGAAAAGTTGTGACGCGTGGAGGCTTGAAATGCTGGAAGCATGCAATAATTGATCTCAATGATCGTCTTCAGTATCATGCCTGCTTGAGCGTGTGAATTTACCAGTAGGACTTAAGAAAAAAAGTCATTTTTGGGCTCATTGACATTAAGTGTCTGAAGGAGTGGCACTCGTCTGACAAGACGTTGCAATCATCATCATGTATGTATGTATGTATGTATGTATGTACGTGTATCCCAGTCTCTTCCATATACGAATCTAAACAATTCAAATCTGCGTCTGTTCTTTGCAATCTATTTATTTCTTATAACTTATTTTGTTTAAATCCGATACGTTTGATAGTTATTTTAAGTACAACACTTGTTTCAAGCCAAATAAACATTCGTCTTCTAAGAACTTCATATCACGGTCGAGAATTGTGTGTAAATGGGTGTTTGTTATGTGTGCATGTCAACTTCTCTTTATGTGTGTGTGTCGCTTCTGTGGGTTTAAATGCATTGCAAATAATCTATCGCTTACGTACACAGCTACACACACGCTCGTAATATTTTTTTTTTTATTTATTTATTTTATTTTATTTTTTTTTACAAAAGAGTCATCACTTATATGAGAAAATATTGTATTCATCGTTAGTAGTAGAAATTTAGTAAACTGGATTACTTAATGGGACGGTTCATCAAGAACTTGTTTACATTGCACTTGAAGACGCCCATATTGTAGTCAGCTGGGAAGAAGGCAAACGGAACAGAGTTTCACAGGCGCGCAGTTCTAAGAAAGAAGCTTTTTTCATGGAATCTACGTTTAGGTTTAGGCACAGATAAAGAGCAGGGGAAATTATGGACAGTGGTTTCAGCTAGACAATGCTTTTTCTGGAAGTTTGGCAAGGAAGGACTGGAGCTCAGACGAGAATTTGTCATGAAAATAACGATAAACCAGAGACATGTTCGCAACGTCTCATTTGGGAAAATGATTGCTTTTGTACTTTCTGTACATACATTTTTCCTGTGACTACTACGACTGTGCAAGCCTATCCTGAATCGAAGGCTCTATTGCAAATACCACAGATGTAGGTGATGTCTGGTTGCGTGAGTTCTTTTGCATCTTTTCTTTTTGTTTGTTTGTTTGTTTAAATAAATAAATAAACTAACGATTGCTCCTCCATGCCAGGATAATGTCCGTGGTTGAAGATCACAGCCACTGCAGAAGAGATGTAAAAGAAGGCACCAAAAGGGGTTTGGTGCATTCTTTTACATATCTTCTGCAGTGGCTGTGATCTTCAACCACGGACATTATCCTGGCATGGAGAAGCAATCGTTAGTTTATTTATTTATTTAAACAAACATTTAATAAAGTATTTAACTTTAAATAATATAAAATAAAATACGTATTATATACTTATTTAACTTTAAATAAAATAAAATACGTATTATATACGTTTGAAGCAAAACGTAGTAAAGTAGAAGTCCGTTTGTTGTTTTTACGGTAGTTTTCTAAATGTCGGAACGATGCGTTGGTCACGCGGAATTCATGTTTTTTGTTCCTTAGAGGCGCTGGTTGAGTTTGAATAAAATAAATACGTATTACATAGGTTTGAAGCTAAAACAACGCATTTTTACAAAATAAACCGACATTTATTTTGTTTGAAATTTATATTGAAATTCATAAATATATTTCGAAAATATATATTCACATCAGTATGACTTTCCTTCTATTTTTTTTTTTTTTTTTTTTGACATGTTGTTGTTGGAGCAGAGAATCAGCAAGTAGATATCCGTTTGTTGTTTTTATTCAAACTCAACCATTTCTTTACATATCCAACATTTTTTTCAGTTTTTTTCTTGGCAATTTATAACTACGATAAATTGCGGTTTCACTTAATGCCTTAACTAGCAAATTCTAGCATTGCTACAAATATAATTTGCTGATTTCTTTATGTCCTCTGATGAGAAGAATAACAAGAACAGCATTCTTTGAAACTCCGCGGAATAAGGATTTCGTAAATTGTTTTTTGGAGTATTCAGTTTTTGATTGTGAAGTCCAACTTACAGTTTTAATTTTCTTTCTCTCATATATATATATATATATATATATATATATATATATATATATATATATATATACAGAGAGAGAGAGAGAGAGAGACACACACACACACACACACACACATATATATATATATATGTGTGTGTGTGTGTGTGTGTGTGTGTGTGTGTGTGTGTGTGTGTGTGTGTGTGTGTGTGTGTGTGTTGGTCAAAAATTTAAGACCACTTAAAAATCTTTTTAAAAAAACTTTTTTTTAAGGATAGATTTTAAACTCTTCCGACTTAAGGTTACCAATACTACAATCTAAAAGGTTATGGAAACAAAAATTTACATTCCAAAGATTTATTTTAAAAATTTACATTTTTATTAAATTAGGCTTTTTGCACATAATCAAAATTATAAGACCAGAGACAAAAATTCTATTAAATTGTACAAAAAGTGTATGAAAACATTCAACAATCAAACTTAATAATGAGTTCTACTTCCACTGCTTTTGATGACTTTGGGGCATGGTAAAAATATTGTCTAGCCTTAATTTAAACCTATGTCACTTCCGGTTTGTTTGTTTTTTTCACTTTGCCTGATTACTACCACTTTTACTGATTACTTTTAAACGTATCGACGAAGCGTTCGGCATGGCCGTTGCTTCTGACGTGGTACTGGGGTGTTGTAATATGCTTGACTTGGTACGTCTCGCAGAATTCTCTGAACTCTGTCGAGGTGAACTGTGTAGCGTTGTCGCTAACCAGACAGTTTACAACCCCAAACCGAGTAAACAATTGTTGCCGTGGTCGTTTTTTTGCATCTTAGTACATCTGACCATTTAGAGTAAGAGTCAACTACTATCAGGTAGTAAAAATCCTCCACAGGTCCCGCATAATCGATGTGAATCATCGACCATGGTTGCTCAGCCTTAGGCCAAGATTTATATGTTATCGGTGGTCCAAAGCACAGCCTTTACATCTGTTCACCATGTCGGTAATATCTTGGTCCATAGCTGGCTAATAAACAAAACTTCTTGTTAGGCCTTTCATTCTGTTTATTCCTGGATGCCCCACGTGAAAATCCCTGAGAATTCTTTCTTGAAGGGTTTGGGGATGACAACCCTTTCACCGTATAACTGTATTTCGTCGCAACCAGAAAAACTGTCTGAACTGGTGTTACCCAGTGCTAATTTCTGCTTCGTGGTTTGAATGCAATTTTCATTTAGGGATTCTGACTTAATTTCCTGAAGTGTGACCGGCAGTTAGCGGATAATATTGTGCCGCGATTACTGAATCTTCAAGAGGTTCCATTTTGGCAGGAATCAGTCTCGATAGCCTGTCTGCCTGATTACTACCACTTTTTTTGTTTGTTTTACGCTCACAATTTTCCATTTTTTTTTAGCTCAACACCCTTACACACACCTCCACTTTCTTTTCTGCATTCGCGACACAGGTTAAAGCCTACCTGCCTACTACACGCACCTACAAACACCCGGGCAAGGCCGGCCACCCTGGCTAGTTATTAATAAATTCAAAAATAGAGATAATAATTACATGAATAGATTCTGCGCAACCAAACAGGTGCTGCCAAGAATTTTGCATTTTAACGTACTTTTTTTTTTCTTTTTTTTTTTTACATTTTCACCCCAAACAAGGCACATTGCCACTTTGGTGTAGGGGGCTACTATCAAGGGAAGCATCTACTGTAGGGATTTGGGCAGCGGGATGTTGGTTCACGTTGCACTTGAACTTATGCATGTCAGTACAGTTGGGGAAGCAGTGACCTGGAATGGAATTCCAAAGTCTAGCAGTTCTGGGGAAGAAACTACTGGAGTAGAAAGATCTTTTACATCTAGGGATCTCTACAGTGTGGGGGTGGGATGGTCTGTCGAGAGTGTTTACGTCGTGGGGGCACAAGTGCTTGCAGTTCATCAGAGCATTCACCATTATAATACTTGTAGAACAGGCAGAGGGATGCAACGTTTCGACGATGGGACAGAGGCTGAAGCTTAGATGCCAGTTTAGGGCCTATCAGATTTGCGATTCTCTTTTGAACCCTGTCAAGGAGCGAGAGACTTAAAGAAATAAACGGCAAGATGGTCAACATCTTGAAATTTGGAATATAGACTTTTGTCATTTATATGCTCTGTAGGTACAATTTCATAAATTAAAGGACTAGTGAAAATAAACACACACACACACACACTGCCACTTAACTATATATTCAAAAACTACCGTGTTTGAATATATTGTTAAGTGGCAGTTTTAGTCATTTAGAACTGCTTTAAAGCTTCACCGTTCATTCATTTTTTGACCAAATTTCAAACAATTGTTACAGTTTATGGATCACCTTCTCAGCTATATTGTGAAAAATTTTTTGCAATTTTTGTTTAGTAAAACAAAAGTTATGATGAATTTACTAGTGTTCAAAATCGTCAAAAACATAAGGAAGTGAACGACGTTTTTTATGACTGGTTTTTATAGCAACTTCAGCGACTACTATTGCTACCAATATGAAATTAACCAAAATGAATATTTAAAAGAATATGAAAATTAGATCTTTTGCAAATCAATGCAATTCCCCAAACCATATACAGGGTGACCCCAAAAAACTGGCCTCAACTCTAATTAGGCTTCGTTTCTTAGTGTTTTGTCCGAATGAAATGAAACTTTGGTAATAACTAGTTTATTATATTCAAAACATCACATCCAAACACTAGGGTCTTTGGCCTTTTTTTCTCCGTTCTACAGCATATGTTCTAGATGGCCTCCATTTAGCTCCGTGCATTCTTGAGCCGCAGTATGAAGTTGTCCATGACGTTCTTACAGACCTTGAGTTCCGTGATGGTCCTGGGTTTCCCTGCGTAGACTCTGTCCTTAAGATAGCCTCAAAGAAAAATATCTGGGGGGCTTAGGTCCGGGCTATGGGGTGCCCACTACAAAACAGGAGTTCTCTTTCAGCCAATCTCGGGACAGCTTAGAGGTGTGAGAATTGCTCCGTCCCGCTAGACCCAGAACTTGCTCATGAGCGACGGGTAGATCGTCTAGAGCTCACTCTTGAAGGTTTTGAAGACCTCCACATACCGCTCCTTGGTGACTGTCACTACTGCGCCAGATTCTTCGCTGAAGATTGGTCCGATGGTGCCTCTAGCCGAGATTGCAGCCCACACCGTGCACTTAGGAACGTGCAGGAGCTTGGTGGCTACTTCATTGGGTCTGGAGGACCCCCAAAAGACATTTGTCTTGGAGTTCGCCTTTCCATCAAGAGGTCCAAAGGAGGTTAAGGAAATTTGGTGTTTCCTTGATTTTCTCGAGCATTTCGACTGCCATAGCCCTCCTCTGCTTCTTCTCTGAGGCTGTAAGGATCTGCAGCGTCTGTATTCTGTATGGGTAAGCCCTGATATCGTTCACCAGCACTCTTCTGCAAGTCTCACGGGACATACCGAGGGACTGACTTCGCTCACGCACAGAGCGTTTCGGACTCTGCTCGAGAGACTCTTTCACTCTTTCGACCAGCTCGGCTGTTCGCTTCTTGGGACGTCCCGAGTGGCTTGGACGGTTCTCTCTGGCAGCGTTGAGTTTCTCCACGGTCCCATACTTCTCGAAGTGGTTCACCCAGTTCTGAATTCTGCTTTTGGATAGAGCCTTTTCAGATTCGAACTGACGCATGAAACTGTCCTGGATTTTCTTATACGAGCCTGTCTTGTAGTAAAATTTACACAGTGCATTCTTTGTCCCAGCTCCCACTGGGGTCTTAATGTACTCACGGTCGTTGATTCTGCCATGTCCTGTAAAATAAGGGCAATCGGTGAATAAATAATGGAGATATCACATAAAGTGTTTTTGGGGGACCACCCTGTATAACAAAGTAGTATTTTTAAAAAAATAAATAGGAAAAGGGGTATTTAATATGAATATTAACACATAAAAAACAAATTTATAGGAATATATATATATATATATATATATATATATATATATATATATACTAGTAGTTCAGCTCGGCTTTGCTCAGGCCCTATGTACTGTTTATAACTCTATGTGTATATTTATATATATATTAAAAAGTTTGATACATCCAGGTAACCTACATATAAAATTTCAAGTGTTTAGACCACAAAATTGGCGGAGTAGGTTGGTAGAATCTGCAAATTTCAACTCTTTCAACTTTGATCTTTTGGCAAAATTTCGCCCAAAAACTGATTAAAAAGCTTGCTGCATGTCTGAATGTCCCTTATTGAAAATGTCAAATGTTTAGGCACAAAATTGGCTGAATAGATGGCTATAGACCGTAGAGGTCAAATCTTTTGAACTTTGACCCCTTGACAGCTAAATTTTCGGCCAAAAACCGACTAAAAGCTTGCCCTATGTCTGAGTATACTTCATGTAAAATTTCAAATGTTTAGACTGGTAAAGATTTAAAACTTTGATCCCAATTTTAACCCCTTAACATTTATTGTTTGGGACTCAAACTCGAAAACGGATTAAAATGATTTTCTCAAATCTCAATACGCCCTATGTCAAATCTCGAGTCTGTAGACGGAAAATTGACAAAGTAATTTGATAGGACACACACAGAGACAGACACACAGACAATTTCACTTTTGTATATATATATAGTTATCCTAAAGTCTTTCTGACAACAGTTTCCAATATTATTGGACAATAATCAGTAAAGATTTGGCTTTAAAATAATAATTTTTAAAAATCTGCATTAATTATAGTATATTTATGCATATTTTACAACCGGGCAATGCTGGGCAGCCAGCCAGCACGAATATATATATATATATATATATATATATATATATATATATATATATATATATATATATATATATATATATATTAGTAAAAGTACCCGTCGTTGACTGGGTTCAAAAAACAGCCTACAGAAAATGGACTCTGATTTATGAAAGTATGATAGGTTATGAAAAGGAAGGATTGTAAAGAGATAGCTTCGAATTTGGGGATATCAAAACCAAAGCAAAATATGATGAAAGTAAAAATAAAATAGATAAACTCCATAATTTATTATACCATACCTGTTGACACTGAAACACTTATCACCATATTCTGTGGATCTATATTAAAAAAAATTTGTTAAACTTTGTGACATATTTCCATTCTATGGAGGGCAGGCGCGAACGAACACCCCATAATTTTATTATACCATATTTCTTCAAACAGAAACATAATTATCAAAGTATACTTATGCAGATAGATATGAAAAGGCTTTATTAAAGTTTGTGCCTATTTCCATTCTATGGAGGCCAGGCGCAACGCAGACCCCAGAATTTTATTATACCATCCCTATTTAAATTAAAATATACTTATCAAAGTATTATTATGTACATCTATATCAAAAACACTTGTAAACGTTTTTTTTTTTTAATTTTTTGATTTTTTATTTCCATACTTTGTGGATCAGGCGCGAACGCAGACCCCACAATTTTAATGAACCACTGTTCTGCAGGATCAAGCATACCCATGCCTGTGTCTCGATACATCTTCTATCATTATATGTAATCAGTTTTTTTAAAATAGTCAACCATATAGGAGCCTATTCGTGACCAGACATACCAGACATACACAGACGTTCAGCTTTATATATATATACTAGCGGGGGTACCCGGCGTTGCCCGAGTGTTTGTTTCCGGGACGGGGGGGGAGTTTTAAAAAATGTTATGGTAGGTAAGTAGGAAGGATCAAACCCGGAGTCATGAGTAAAAGTAGGAAAATAAAGTGTGAAAAAAAAAAAAAAATCTGCAACGTTAACAGTTCTGCCACCAAGAAAAGTCCATTCCAGTTGTTTAGGAAAAAAAAAAAAAAAAAACGACTACGGTAGGTCGGCGCGAACGTGAAAATATAATGTGAATTGTCCAGCACGCTAACCACTACGCCACAGAGCACTGCAGCTTAGTTTAGTGATTTTAAATAACTTCACATGAAAGAACTACGAAACCAAACCGGTGTTCTCTTCTCAACTGTTTCTTGTGAACGATTCCCAAACGGTGTTAAGTGGTGGCAGGGGGAGGAGTAATTTATTAGAGAGAAAATATTTTACCACTTCCATTGATCTTAACCGATTTTGGCCGTGACTTCTCAGCAGAAAAAGTATAGAAATCTAAGATTATCGAGGAATTTGAGAAATAATAAGCCTATAATACACCTCAGATATTGTTCTGCCGTTTGTGCATATTATATTTGCATGAAATATCTTGATTTTTAATCCTATTAAGGTCAAAATCCGACGAGAAAAAATGAGTTCATTTATATATATATATATATATATATATATATATATATATATATATATATATATATATATATATAAAAAAGGAGATTAGAGCAATAGTCTAAAGAGCCGAGTGTATTTCAACGTAACAGTGAAATTACTAGTGTAATTGAAATACGGGAAAGAGAAAATGCTCGTTGTAATTTAGATATATAATAAGCTCGATAGGTAGATATCCTAGAGCTAATTCAATATTAAGTAATGTGATTTATAATTTAAAATTTGAACAATTAAATTTCAACCAAATTAAAAACCGTTTCATAAGAAGGAACAACAACAAAATCAATTATCTGTACGATCGTTTCGGAAAACAATACTTTTTATTGTGGTAAACATCCAGTTACGAACAATAATTACATATAGTTTTTTAATAAGCAAGGTCTCCTCGTCAGCAAATTTTGAAGAGTTTTTATTAAATCTAAAAGACACCATAACTAAACCTAGCATTAAAAGTAAGGCAAATGTATCTTTTAATTTTTCGCCTTTTGAAATCAGGGACTATGGTTAAAATACTCATATATGTGTTTGCTATAGTTTTTCGCCTCTTTAAATGATGAGTTTTAAAAGGGGGGATGTCCGTGTAATAAGTTATTTCTGTTATCGTACTAAATCAAAAGTACAATAACAGAAATAACTTATTACACGGACATCCCCCCTTTTAAAACTCATCATTTAAAGAGGCGAAAAACTATAGCAAACACATATATGAGTATTTTAACCATAGTCCCTGATTTCAAAAGGCGAAAAATTAAAAGATACATCTGCCTTACTTTTAATGCTAGGTTTAGTTATGGTGTCTTTTAGATTTAATAAAAACCCTTAAAAATTTGCTGACGAGGAGACCTTGCTTATTAAAAAACTATACGTAATTATTGTTCGTAACTGGATGTTTACCACAATAAAAAGCATTGTTTTCCGAAACGATCGTACAGATAATTGATTTTGTTGTTGTTCCTTCTTATGAAACGGATTTTTAATTTGGTTGAAATTTAATTGTTCAAATTTTAAATTATAAATCACATTACTTAATATTGAATTAGCTCTAGGATATCTACCTATCGAGCTTATTATATATCTAAATTACAACGAGCACTTTCTCTTTCCCGTATTTCAATTACACTAGTAATTTCACTGTTACGTTGAAATACACTCGGCTCTTTAGACTATTGCTCTAATCTCCTTTATATATATATATATATATATATATATATATATATATATATATATATATATATATATATATATATATATATATATATATATACTGATTCATGTATTTTTGCAAACTTTAAATATCTTCAGTTTCTTTCATAACATTTATTTCTTCACCAAATCCTTTTCTACTCAAAAAAATAACAAATCTTTCCAATTGTTTTCCGAGGAACGTACAGTTGTCTCTGTTGACTTGTTTGGTTGACTTCCGCTAAACGAAACACGTATAAGAGGTACTTTACAAAAATGTAAATAAAATATTATGAGTGTGAATTAAATATATCTTGTACGGCATAATCACGTTTGACAGATCACCGAAGTTAAGCAACAATTAGACTGGTCAGTACCAGATGGGTGACCATTTGGGACTTCCAGGTGCTGTATGTGGTCTCCGATTACCTCGGCATTGTTTCCAGGCGTCCTAGACTTCTCCTTGCCACTGGAATCAAGCAGTGTCGATTCAGGAGAGGTGTGGATTGAGATTGCGCAACCCTTGCTACATAAGTGCACGCGAGACTGAACGGACGTATGGTTTCGAACGGTAACTCACGTTATATGTGTGTGTCATTTCATTTCATCCTCTTTATTGTTCCAGCGATTTCTTTCTCCCCCCCCCCGCCATTGTCTCTTCTTTTTTCTTTACCCTTCCTCCGCAAATGTAGATTTGCCCGTGAGATCTGATACGCATACATCCTTCTTCAGATCTTCGCCGACTAAACGGGCAATCTGTTGCGTCTGTTTATCGACCGGCATCGGAAAAAAACAAAAAATCGCAAACAGTTTAGAGAACGCTTAGTAGAAGTGGCGGTCCTACTCTAAGAGGAGGAGTAGCCCCCCCCCCCCACAAAAAAAAGGCTCCGACTGTTCCTTCGTCTTTTACTCAGTTTGGCGTTATTTGCAGCAGCAAAGAAACATCTAAAAGTAACCCTTAAACTTTGATTTGGTAGTGGCGTAGTGGCAGGGTTATTTATTTTATTTTTTTTTTTTTAGCAAATGAAGGTAAGCGTAATGGACATTCCAGCGACCGCTCCCAACGAAATGCGAAATTAGAGGCCATTAGTGTTTCTCATGGTAAAAACATTTAACTCGAGGTTCAGTGGGAAATTATCTGTCGAGTTTGTTTATTTATATATTTAGACGACGGCAAATTCAAATGGTTTACAATTCATGAAAATCACTTTTCTGCCTCTATTTGACCTCTTCACTCCTTTCTCTCTTTTCGCAATGTCTCTCACGTCTCTGTCTGTCTGTCTATCTGTCTGTCTGTCTGTCTGTCTATCTGTCTGTCTGTCTGTCTGTCTGTCTCTATCTATCTATCTATCTATCTATCTATATTTGACCTCCCCAACCCTTTCTTTCTGTGCGGTATCTCTCGTTTGTAGCTTCTCTCTTACTCTCTGTCTCTCCCTCCCTCCCTCTCTCTCTCTCTCTCTCTCTCTCTCTCTCTCTCTCTCTCATATACATACATATATATATATATATATATATATATATATATATATATATATATATATATATATATATTAGTGATGGGACGATTTCAATAAATTTCCCGATTCCGATACAATTACCGATTCCGATTCTTTATAAATCTCTAATTATTTAACTATAAGATTGTTATTTCCCCCGGTTTTTGTAAAAACATCTGTTAGATATGCAGATATTTTCCTAGCAGTCAAAACACACTTGTGGAGGAAGATCTATCGATTTTAGTTTTACTGGTATTTTAAAATCAATGAACATTTACTGATTCATCATTATTACCAGCAATGGAAGATTTTAATTTAAACAAAATCAAATAAAAAAGACAATTAAAAGATCGATTTAGCATCAGAAAACAGGCACTAATATTTCCGGCTCCGATACTGATGCCGATGTCCCCAAATGGTCTGATTTTTATGATTCCCGATTCCGATAACGATTAATCGTCCCAACACTAATATATATATATATATATATATAGAGTCATCCACATACAGTACTGTTTCGCTGTTTCACTGCTCATCAGTGCGGTTAGACAGGCAACTACCTCAAGCCAGAATTGAAACCCGACCGTGGTTTCCTAAATGTAAGTCCAATGAAACCTGTGTGATTATCAAAGAGTGCTCAATGTAGGACAGAGCTGGTATATAATCTGTTTATAATGCAAACAATATTGGTTACACATGTGCATACATGTTTCAGTGGAATCTCAATTCAAACAGGTTACTTCATCAAATCAAAGAAGAGGCAATATATCGCCCCTTTTTTTGGTCCGATGAAGTGTTCTCTTTAAATTGGGATTTTACTGAAACATGTATGCACATGTGTAACCAATATTGTTTGTATAATAAACAGATTATAGTTCCCTAAGGATTCCTAAGTGGCTTGAACGATTTTTTTTTTCACGAAAATGTACTTTATCTGTCTGTCAGTGTTCTTAGATAGATTTTTATCGGAATGTCCTCGATAAGTTTCGATAATCAATAATTGAAAAAATTTGATGAAAGAAGGAACATGGAATTTTGACCAAAGTTAACACCTTATACAGCCTAACACTGCAAGTGCTTTTAAGAAGTTTTATAACCGCACAAGCAGTAAGGCCAGACATATAAAATCAACAGTAGGTTCTTTGATATGACAAAGGCGATTTCGGAATGAATGTTTTTTGTTTAAAGCACAATTGCACCGTGATACTTGATTTTTTCATTTAAAACTTAAATTCAAGGCATTTTCCCCACACATGCAGTAAGGCCAGGCAAATAAAATCAACAGTAGATTTTTAATATGACCAGGGCGAGTTCGAAACGATTGTTTTTTTTTAGCGAACCATTACACCAATTTTTTGCATTTTGAACTAAGGTATAAACTTTAGTCAAAATCGTATGTTCTTTCTTTCATCGGATTATTTCGATTACCAATACTTATCGGAGACATTTCGATGCAAAGCCTATCGAAGAACACTACCAGGCACATAAAGTAATTTCGTAGGAAATATCAAAATTATCCCAAGCCTTTTTGAATCCATAGGGAACTCTCTTTCTCTATCTCACACACACAGACAAAAGGTTCTTTTTATATACTAGCACACACACACACACACACACACATATATATATATATATATATAGTCATCCACATACAGCTCATCAGTGCGGCTAGACAGGCAACCACCTCAAGCCAGGATTGAAACTCGACTGTCTGTATGGCAGTCATGGCTCCTAACCATTACGCTATTGGCGGCCGCTGAACGAGTAGTGAATTTAACGATGTTTTCACATCGTCCGAAATACCGTCGCTCGATTTGTTTACACAAAGAGCGTCGCTAATACGCTAATGGTAATTCGTGTATCACTTCTCAATATGCTCAACTCAAAGTGAGGAGCATTATAGTCATTCACATACAGTACTGTTTCGCTGTTTCACAGCTCATTAGTGCCGCTAGACAGGCAACCACCTCAAGCCAGGATTGAAACCCGATTGTCTGTATGGCAGGCAAGACATTTTAGAACGTTAGCATATATATATATATATATATATATATATATATATATATATATATATATATATATATATATATGTGTGTGTGTGTATATGCTAACGTTCTAAAATGTCTTGCGTAGTTCGTATTGGACGGACGGTGTCCACGAACTTGTTGGTTTTAATACTCGAATTTTTAATCGACCTATATTTTTAATCGACTTTTCATCGACTCTATATATTTTAACTTATCGCCGTTTACTGTAGATTTTAGTTTTCACTTTTAATTCTAATTTTCGCTCCTTCGCACTTTTACTTCAACACCTGAAGATGATTCGTGGACGAATAGAAAGCGCTCGTGACAGCAACAATTATGGAACTTTTATTAATAATTTTGATTTTGATACAAAAATAAAATATACGGAAAATCAAACAATTAAAAAAAAAAACCCATCAAGCAAAGTGTCTCCGTTGCAGTTAATAATATTTGCTTGAATGAGAAAATGCTGCCTAAATAGAATAATTTCATATATATATATATATATATATATATATATATATATATATATATATATATATATATATATATATAGTCTTGGTCAAAATCATAAGACCACTTAAGAAAGTAAGCGTTTACGCATAATATCGAATTTTTAATCAAACAAATGGTTGAAACCATTGCCGAAAGGAAAAATATGATGGAAAAAAATGAAATCTGCTTCATTCGAAACCTTAACCCTGATCTAATAATTATTTGTTAAAAAACAAACATTTTCACCTGGTCAAAATGATAAAACCACTGATAATTTATCTAACAAAAGGCAATTATAAATTACTAAAAAGAGTCTCAGTATTTAGTATAGCCTCCATTATTACGAATTACTTTTAAAATTCTCTTCAGCATGCTTGCGACTAAGTTTTTTTTTTTTTATCAGTTGCGAAGGAATTTTATCCAATGTACTGAAAACTGAATCAGAAAGTTCCTTTATCGAATCATACTGGATTCCATCCTTGAACACTTCTTTTGCCATCCATCCCCAAAGATTTTCAATGGGATTGGGGTCCGGAGAACATGCTGGATGATCTAACAATTCAATATTATTTGAAGAAAAGTATTCTCGTGCTTGTCGAGAAGTGTGTATCGCATCGTTGTCTTGCTGGAAAATCTAATTTCTTCCACACAGACGCGGACCTTCAGTCCTGATAGAAGCATTTTCAAGCATTGAAATGTACTTCAATGATGTTTGCCGGCCTTTCACTACTTGCAACTTTAGGGTCCCAGCTGACAAGAAAGCACTCCAGATCATTAACGACCGTCCTCCACTATGCCGAGTTGAAAACGTCTCTTTGGGCAACTTTTTATCATGCCAATAGTGTTGAAATCCATCTGGACCATCTAGATTACACTTTTTTCTCATCGGACAAAATTACATTTTCCCACTTCTCTTCATCCCAAATCTGGTATTTGGCGGCATATTTAAGTCGGTCAGCTTTGTGCTGTTCAAGACGTGGTTTTTGCAGTCGCTTTAAATGATTGAAACCCTTCATATTCAGATACCTTCTGATGGTTTTAGGATTACATTCTGTTACTGTTTGGCTTTTCAATCGACTGGAGCTCATACTGGATTTTTTAAAAACTTCTTCTGATACGGCGATCCAGTGATGGGGTTATTTTATTTATTTATTTTTTTTTTTTGTCGACCTGGACTCTTTTTGTGCCCATATTGATCTGGATTTCTTAAAAAAATTGTGATGACCGTTTTGATACGATTCACTTCGTTTGCAATGGATCTATGGGAGAGTCCACCCCTATTAAGCTCAAAGATCCTTCCTCTCTCAAACTCTGATAATGGTTTCCTTTTAGCCATTTATAATTTAGTAAGATGTTTTTATCCACTAACAAGTTGCTTTTAGTAACATAGAAAGCTTTTCGTATTCATTTTTTCAAAACTAGCCGATTTTATTAAATTACATTTTTTTAAAGGTTTCGAATGAAGTAGATTTCATTTTTTTCCATCATATTTTCCCTTTCGGCAATGGTTTCAACCATTTGTTTGATTAAAAATTCGATATTATGCGTAAACGCTTACTTTCTTAAGTGGTCTTATGATTTTGACCAGGACTGTACACACACACACACACACACACACACACACACACACACACACACACACATATATATATTATTTTTAAAAACAGTAATCTACGGACACGCATGTTTCGGAGTCCTACTCCTCTTCAGCATAGCTTGACTATTGTTAGGATTCGACCTTATGTATTTCAGTCCATCGCCCTAACCCATTTCGCTATGATGCCATAGACAATTTACTGTAGTTTTTATCCTTTATCTGTTTATGTAGTTTTTGTTGTTGATTTTTTTAAACGATATTAAGGTTAACGTCTCCGCCTTGGAGATCCGGTTTTTTTTCTTAGAAAGTCGCCCATTTTTTATTTGGACGTATTTATTTATTTATTTATTTATTATTTTTAAAAACGGTAATCTAAGGACACGCGTGTTTCGGAGTCCTACTCCTCTTCAGCATAGCTTGACTCTTGTTAGGATTCGAACCCCGAACCTTATGTATTTCAGTATATAAGAAGTTGAATTTAAACGCGGTAAATTACAACAAATTTGTTATTCGACAAGCAATACAAGTTGAAAACTTAAAATTTCCCCTTATTCCATGGAGTTTTAAAGATTCGCACTTATCCCCAGAGGAAAGTAGTTTGCAAAATGATATTCATAGGCGGTTTATAAATTTTGCTGGTTAGCACATAAATTGAAAACCACAAATTATGAACGAAATCATATTTAATTTATTTATTACGGACTATTATCCTCATCTTTCTTAGTTGTTGTTTCACAACGTTTCGGCCAACTAATCCTCTGGCCTTCATCAGTTTGTAACCGCAACGGAATAGGAACTCCGAATCTTCTAACTGCATTCTCAGCAATTACTGCCATCAATAGTTTTGTCGTCTCACCACGTTTTTGGCCAAGTAAGCCTCTGGTCGGCTTTGTGTAAGATTAAAACAGACAATTCTCACTTGGAACCATCTGACGAAGGCCAGAGGAATGGTTGGCCGAAACGTCGTGAAACAACAACTAAGAAAGATGAGGATGATAGTCTGTAATAAATACATTTATAAAATAAAACTCATCTCAATAATGAATTCTAATTTAATAATGAGTAAACGTGGATTTATAAGACCAAAACTACAACCTTGATCGCCCTTCGAGGCCCGTGGCGCAGTGGATAGAGATGTTGAATCTGTACGGTTCCAGATGAGCATTGTCTGAAAATAGCGGTTTCAATCCTACCCAAAGTCGGCCAGAGGCTTACGTGTCCAAAACGTGGTGAGACGACAACAACTATGGAAGGCAGTAATTGCTGAGAATGCAGTTAGGAGATTTGGAGTTCCTATCTTTAGCGGTTACCACCTGACGAAGGCCAGAGGAATAGTTGGCCGAAACGTCGTAAAACAACAACTAATAAATAAATGAATATAAATTATATTCATCTCAATAATGGATTGCAATGAAATAATAGAAATCATATTTGTTTTAAAATTTGCAGAAATGTATAAATTTACAGGATATGCCAAAAGATTTTATTTAAAATATAGTCTCTTGTAACTTATGACTAGGGCTATGACAACAGCATATTCTTTTCGTTGTTTTGACTCTCGAGTATGTATCCGACACAGTTAGACACAATTAATCAACCAAATACCACATCACTACAGTGCATAAAAACATATAAGATATCAATAGATATATACCGGGGAATCAAAACAAGGAAAAGAATATGCTGTTGTCATATCCCTACTTATGACTGTTCACGTTCTAGTATGTGATTCGTCTAGTGTGTTATCTATTAGTGGTTGGAACACCAGCAAAAGCATATCTCAAATCTTCCTTCCATGCGTCCCTTATATGCGTCCTGAAGTTAAAGATGCTTCTCACCGGAAGTGAAAACATTCAAACGGAAATTATATTTCGATATAATCATTCTTTGCTGGATTCTTTTCACAGTTTGTATAAGATTACATTTTTCTAAATCGCCACCTTCTAACGTGGTGTCATGGGTGTTCTGTCCAAACCCCCATCCATCTGTTAATGCATTGCGTATTGACCCGATCTCCCTCGTAACTCTACATCTCAAAATCTATCTTCTCCATTACGTCATCACTACACGTAACCTAAAGATCCTTGCTGGGTTTTTGTCGAGTATCTTTGCTTATTTTATTGGTAGCTTAACTAAGTTTTGGCCAACTAATCCTCTGGTTGGCTTTTTTTTTAAATAAATAAATATATACTACTTTCAAAGGATTCCAATAAAATAAGAAACTAATATATCATTCGATACAAACCCGACAATGGAAGACCAGATATGAACGAAAAACTTGGATTTATAAGATCAAAATATCCAACGTGTGGTTAGAGGCGTTGAATCTCGTCGGTTCCGGGTGAGCATTGTCTAGAGATAGAAGTTTCAATCCTATCCAAAGCCGACCAGAGGATTAGTTGGCCAAAACGTGGTGAGAGAACAACAACTATAGAAGGATATGAAGATGAGGATACAGTTAAGAGACTCAGCATCCCTATCCTTTCGCGGGCTTGGCCTTTTTGGTCAAGATCAAAGTGTAGTATCTGTTCCGGCAGATACTGCACTTAAGATAATTTGTACCAGTCAATGGAGGGGAAACCCTCTATACTGGGACAATTATTATTTTTGGTAACCAGAGTGACCCCTTTTAGGGGAGCTGGTTTTTACCTCACATTAAAAACGGCCTTGTGCCTAATTTGCTCAGTGGGGGAGCAAATAAACACCATCTGTTCCGGCAGATACTGCACTTAAGATAATTTGTACCAGTCAATGGAGGGGAAACCCTCTATACTGGGACAATTATTATTTTTGGTAACCAGAGTGACCCCTTTTAGGGGAGCTGGTTTTTACCTCACATTAAAAACGGCCTTGTGCCTAATTTGCTCAGTGGGGGAGCAAATAAATACCATCCCTATCCTTTCGCGGTTAACCACCTAACGAAGGACAGAGAAATAGTTGGTCGTCGTAAAACAACAACTATGAAGATGAGACTAAGTCTGCAAATAAACAAAAAAATATACAATTTACTTTTACCTATTATAATAATCGACAATTATAATTCCATAATCGAACATTTTAATACTTTCCCGTGTTTTCCGGTCGGCTAACAACATAACAATGTTCTTTGGCTTTCGCTTAAGACCAAAGGAAGTAAAGGACTTTTTATTTATGTATATACTCGCAGTTCAACCCGGATTTGCCCGGGCCCTATGTACTGTTCATAACTTACCCTACGTGTGAAAACACTTTATGTAAGATTTCAAATGTTTAGACCAAAATTAAGTAATTAAGTAATTTCGTAGAGACCGCAGAGGTCAAATTTTTTAAAACTTTGACCCCAATTTTGACCCCTTAACATTTAGCTTTTTAGGCTATAATCAAATTAAAAAGTTTGATCCATGTCCAAGTAATCGACATTTAAAATTTCAAGTGTCTACATATATTAAACATTCAGAGGAGATTATAGATAGATATACATAGATATATATATATATATATATATACATAGATATATATATACATAGATATACGTTTACATACACTTTGGGTCTGGCGTTGTCCATTGTCGATGCAATTGCTCGATTCTATCTAATTCTGGGTTCTAGCTTGATCATAAAAAAAGTGTATGTGAACGAGTATTAGGGTATATGTAGAAAAGTCGGTTCATCCTTCGTAGAGACGTGATCTTCCTCAACAAATAGGTTGTTCCGTAATCGTGTCTAGGGAGTCGGATAATTTCAGTTAATGTTTGTAGATGTGATGTCTACCGCCTAGACACCAGCAGTAACTATCTTAGTTGTACGGGCCCGTGACTTGTCATGTAGAACGAGATAAAAATATAAAAATTAAAATCGAGGCATAGCCAATAGATTGCGCCGTATCCCATATGGTTAGGTCGTCAATATTGCACACTTCATGCGTGCGACGACCTACGTTCGCGCCTATGTCGGAGCACGTCACTGATGAGATGCAGTACATCGAAACCCGCTGTGAGTCTGGCGTTGTCCGTTATCGGTGCAATTGCTCGATTCCATCTAATTCTGGGTTCTAGCTTTATCATGAAAAAGTTTATGTGAACGGGTATTTATATATCTATCTATGATCTTCTCTTAAGCCCACCCCCCTCTTGGGTTGAGCACTATCGTAAATAATCTCACTCGCCACTTAATTTAGCTGAAGAAATGCGAAGCTCGCGGTTTGTTTACAAACAAACGTTTGAGCACTTTACGAGTGGCGGACGGATGTTTATTTAAATAGACATTTGGACAGATTAGTTGCGGCCACCGCTTCCGTAGTCAGGGGGTAGAACTGCCGACTGTCATCACGACGGTTCTAAGTTCGATCCTCGCCTTGGGATAGGTGTTAGTCTAGCGGCACTGATGAGTTGTGAAACAACGAAACAGGACTGTATGTCGATGACTAAAATATATTATATATATATATATATATATATATATATACATATATATATATATATATATATATATATATATATATAATATTAGTCGCCTAGCAAGGCCACAGGGAAGACTATATATATATATATATATATATATATATATATATATATATATATATATATATATAGATGTGTATATGTATGTATTGTGCGGCGGAATACATAAAAAAGAAATAAAAAAAGTGCTTGATCGTAAAAATACGAGAGCTAAAATACAAATTATTTATTAAAAAAATATATGTTACATATTTCAACGAGTAACCATCGTTGACATGAATTGTATTTACTCTTTAGAAAAAGGTTGTTCCTAACGTAAATTCCATGAAAAAAAAGGCTTCTTTCTTAGAACTGCACACCTGATGAACTCTCTTCCGTTTTCCTGCTTTCAAGCTGACTACAATATGGTCGTCTTCAAGTCCAATGTAAACAAGTTCTTGATGAGCCGTTCCACTTAAGCGAAAAAATTTACCAAGTTTACACTACCAACGATTACTATAATGTTCCATTGACTACCGTACACTCTTTAACCCTTATCCTCGAGTGGCCTCTGGACCTTGATATGGAGAATAATCGAAGCATGAGGAAATCGAAAAATGGAGAATTCGTTCAAGTGCTAACATCCGAGAGATAAGGAAAGATTGAGAAAAAGAAAGTGAGCGGAAGAGAGAGAAAATACTTCTCTCGTTCGCTCTCTCTCTCCCTCTCTTTCTCCCGTGTGTGCTTTTGTCTCGTGCTTTCTTGCTACCTCGCATGTATTCGCTGTCTCTCAACCCTTTATAAACACACACACACACACACACACACACACACACACACACACACACACGTGCTTTTCTTGCCCTTCGGAAAGAGTCGTTAGCATCTGGTTACTGTTAGCAGTGACAGCCGGTCCACTGGGGGTAGTTTTAGCGAACAAGGAAAGGAGCGTAACGAAGTTATGCGTGTGTGTGCGCACGCATGCGCGTGCGTGTGTTTTGGTAAGACCTTTCAAGAAAAAAGTTAAAGAAGAAGAAGAAGAAGAGGAGGAGGAGAAGGAGAAGGAGGAGGAGGAGGAGGAGGAGGAGGAGGAGTTATATTGTTAAAAACCGAAATCAGAAAGTGATGGGCGAACGAAATGAAAAAAAAAAAAGAAATTAAAAAAAGCCGAGAAGACAAAATGGCGATGAATATGAACACGAGAAATGGACAGGTGAGGAAAAACAGGATACGATACCAAATTCTATTAAACGTCAGGGTTAAAGAAAACAGAAAGAATGAATGAAATGAACCCGTGGCCCAACGGATAAGAGTGCTAGGTTAACTAGTGACAGACTTCTGGGGATTGAAGTCTGTTCACCTCTCACTGCAGACGACACTAAGTATTACTTAAGACTTTAATTATTACTTAAGACTTTCACTCGATAACGGCTGATGAAACGAGAGCAATCTACCCCCGTGGATTAAATAAAGAAACCCAATACAGATTCCCCAGTACTCAGTACGGGCCATATAAAGGATACAATTACGAATTACTTTAGATCCAGACATTTTTTTATGAAACAAGAGCAAGCTACCCCCGCGGGTTAAAAAAATGTTATATATATATATATATATATATATATATATATATATATATATATATATATATATATATATATATATATGGTTTTAAATAAAATAGTAGGCGGAAGTTTCTCGAGAGCTCTTTCGGCTATCATCTCTTCAGGAGTAAATCGATAGCAATCTAAATAGTATTGTGACGAAAATAAAGAGTTCTATAGGGGAACTTATTTAATGTGCCAACGTTTTTTAATCGTTTTTTAAACGTAAATAAATTTAATTAATGTCCCCGTACGTTGGCACATTAAATAAGTTCCCCAATAGAACTCTTTATTTTCGTCACAATACTATTTAGATTGCTATCGATTTACTCCTGAAGAGATGATAGCCGAAGGAGCTCTCGAGAAACTTCCGCCTACTATTTTATTTAAAATCATATACAAATTCTGTACCTCTAAACATTTATTTAAATATATATATATATATATATATATATATATATATATATATATATATATATATATATATATATATATATATATTTAAAGTGATGGTTGTGTAGTTCCAACGAGAGAAAAAATGTATATTTAAAAGAGTGTAGCCATCAACAATTGTGGGTTTTTTTTTAAGGTTTTCATCATATTTTTATTTTAAAATATTTTTATAACGCGTTTCGAGCTTAGGGTGTGCTCTCTTCAGATGTTTTCGTAAAAAGTTTTTCTTTAAAATAGGAGTTTGTAGAGTTACCTCCGCTGATATTAAATATGTTTTTCAGAGTGATGCGTGTGTTCAGACATTCTGACTCCAACTGTAAGTGTTCAAATGTCCGGTCAAAGTTATTTTCAAAGAGTGTTTTTTAGTCCATATGGTGAAGGTTTTTATGGGTTTTTTAGGGTTCTTTTTAAAGACTTTCTTTCCCCATGTATAGCATACACTCACACACAATCACACACGCATACATATACATTCATGTACATGTACACATGCACACGCACACGTACGCAGCACACACACAAACACACACGTACATACATAGAAATATATGTAGGAGCATACATATATACATACCCACCTACACACTCACACACGTACTCGCATACATCCACCGCTAACAATTATTTTTATTTTTTTATTTTATATATATATATATATATATATATATACTTTTTTTCCCAACCAAAACACGCATGTATATATGCGCTTAATCATTCAGACATACGTACACGCACCCCCCCACACACAAGTAAGATGGAGAATAGGTAGAAGATATATATACACACACATACACGCACATACACACATATATGTACACACATATATGTATGTGCACATACACTCACAAACATCCACATAATATGTAGGCACATACACATACACACACACATGCACACACACAGACATATGCAGGGGCTCACACATACGCGTATATCCATATCCACACGAACACATTTACCCACTCATACATGTGCATACATATGTATATACATATACACACACATGCATACGGATGTGTATACACTCATCCACCCATATATATATATATGGGCACATGAACTCACAATCACACATACACATACATATTCATACATCCCACCTTATGTATATATTGGTTGAAGTTTCCTTTCTAATCCAAGCACATATGCATACATGGATTCGGTCACCCAAACATAAGTGCACGTATACATACAAACAAGATGTAGCATAGATAACAGATGATATATATATATATATACACACACACGCATACACAATCATATGTGCACACCCACGCACACACACATATACACACGCACACACGCGCGTACATACACATACATACGTATAATTTCTAGTTGTTTGTTTAGTTAAGAGAAATGGTACTGTACTGGGTATGGGCGCGCGCACCTGCGAAAGTGTGCGTGTGCCCTATTGTGCTTTTTTTGTTGTTTCGTGTGTGAGGGTGCACACCTACCCAAGTATGCATGCGTGTAAGTGTATTTTGTGTTTTGCCTATTTATGTGTATAATTATGGAGAGATGTTTAAGGCGGGGTTAAACTTTGCTATGAAATTTTTTTCTTGTGTTAGCAAGTAGAAGTAGTTGTCAGTTTGGAAGATGGGCATTATCTCGAATCTGCCTCCACTGCATGTGTGTATATGTTGTGATACATGTAGGTGTCTATTTTCCGCGATTTTGATGTTGATGGGAAACTATTCAACCTTGCAAGACTGAAGGCCAAGACCAAGCTAAGGAAGGGGCTGATAACAGAACTACTGTTCGTAGACGACACTGCCCTGATAGCTCACAATCAAGCTCAGATGCAAAGGATAGTTGATACCTTCTCTCAAGCAGCCGGGAAGATAAGCCTACAAATCAACATAGGGAAGACAGAAGTGATGTATCAGCCCTCACCAGATAACAACGACCCGCAAGAGCCTATAATAACAATCAATGGCAAGGTGCTAAAAGTTGTTGAAAACTTCAAATAACTGATAACCGTGCTAAGAAAGAAATAAGCTGCCGGATCCAAAGCGCATGTGCCTTCCTTGGCAAGCTAGAAAAGAGGCTCTGGACAAGGGCCGGTATCCGGCTAGACACGAAGTGCAGAGTCTACAAAACCATCATCCTGCCAGTCCTGCTGTACTCACCAGAGACCTACACTGTATAGAGAACACATAAGCCGACCGGAAGGCGTCCAGCAGAGACACCTGAGAAGGATCATGAAGATCAAATGGAGTGACTACATACCAAACACAGAAGTTCTCAGGAGAACAAACCTAGATAGTGTGGCAGCTACCCTTGCTACTATGCAACTATGATGAACCGGGCACATTGCCAGAATGGAAGACAACCGAATTCCAAAGATGATCTTCTACAGGGAACTGGAAAATGGAACCCGCAAGGTAGGAGGTCAGAAGCTTCGCTACAAGGATGTAACAAAGCGGCACCTGAAGGCAATGAACATCAATGTCGAGAGTTGGGAGGAACAAGCCAAAAAAAGGAGTGGTTGGCAGAACAGTCTCCACAAAGGAAAGAAAGAGAGAGAAAGATTGGAGAAGCCTTAGAACTGAGACACTATAAACTGGCACCCACACATGCAGTGCCTGTGGATGTTTCACACAGAAAGAGGACTATGCCAACGCCGAAGGATAAAGCACTGAGGCCCCGACTAGTCATCGTCAAGACTGACGGACTGCATGATGATGATGATGATGATGATGATGATGATGATGATGATGATGATGAGGAGACCAGCGGAACAATGTTCCACAAGTAGGAAGTTCTGGGAAAGAAACTTCGTACATGGAATCTGCGTTTAGATAAGAACACAGATAGAGAGTGAGGGAAAATCATATATAGTGGTTGTAGCTAGTCGAGTGTTTTTGTGAAAGTTTGGTATAGGGGAGTATAGATTGGAGTTCAGTTGAGCACTTGCCATGAAAATAGTGATAGAGCAGAGACAGGCTGACAAGTTCTGTCGGAAAGAGCTTACAGAGAAAAGGAAATGGCATCACCTACTAGGTTTCGAAGCCGATTTTTAACTCTATCAAGGCAGTTCCTGTTCAGATGTGATAATAGTATGTCACAAAAATGGTATTTTTGTATTAACATTGATAAGAATCCAGAAGTTTTAGCAGTTAAATTATAAATAAATAAAAACAACAAATGATTTATAAGTGCAGTAGAATTAAATTTTCTACCGATCCGTATGCTTTTAACGTGTGGAAACTGTAAGATTTTTTTATTTTTGTTTTAGAAATTTACAACATAGCAACTGAGATTTACACTCAAGATATTGAGTGCGGTTTTATGATGGTTTTGGGATTGACTTACCATTCGGACTTTGGATTAATAAAGTATTTTTACTATCTTTTAAGTTTGAAGGTAATCAGATTTAAGCTGTGATCTCGGTGATCTCGGTCGTCATTTTGATTTTAACATTTTATATCTATAAAAACGAAAATGCGTGTGAGGACAATTCTCAACCTATATACTCAACGAACTTTTTATCTACAAGCATAAAGTTTGATATATAAATTATTCAGGAATGTGAGAAACTTTTTAGTCGGTTTTCGTCCGGAAAAAAGAGGCTGCTAAGGGGGCAAAATGTAAACAAGGGGTTATCAGAGTTTTATAAAACGTGTCAAGCTGGCCTAATGGTTATCGAACTTGACTCCCTGTAATCTTTTTTTTACTTACAAGAATAGAAACAAAATACTCGCATGCACGTGTTTCAGTTTCTTTCCGTTTTTATTGCTTGATTATTTTTTAAAAGGAAATTTACGTTACGTTTGATACGTATGGTATTTCGGTTTATAATAAATAAGAAATCTTCATTAATTAAAATATAATACTTATGCGTAGTTTACGACCAGGAAACGCCGGGAGGCCTGCTAGTATTCTATAAAAAGGTTTCCACGCTTTAAAAGTGTGCAGATTGGTGGAAAATGTGATTCTACTGCGTTTGGTATAAATTTTTTATTTATTTATTTTTTTAATTTTTAGTTTACGAGTTCCCAACTGTTGACTACTCTGAACTTTTTACCAATGAATTCCTTTTCATAAACGATCTCCCTGATAAGATTGTGTCCGAGATGGGTATATTTACTGATGATACAACACTCTATAATATTCACGCGGGAAGAATGGATGTACATAAAGCTAAAAGAATGGCAGAATCGCTTGAAACTGACCCCCAGACTGTAGTGGAACGGGGCCGCAAATGGATGGTAACTGTGTCAGTGCGAAAAGAATTGGGACCTTGGGGAGGCTTATTGCCACTTAAATTCCAGTAAAGACCAATGGCTACTGCCAACAAGAAATCAATGGCAAGCAGCTGTTACGATAATGCAAATTTATTTGCAAATGGTATCGAAAGAGGTGGAGAGTACTGGAAAATCAGAGGAGACTTGTTGTCACTCAGCTTTCAGGGAACACCACAGGCTGTATTCAATGAGATCTTTGATAACCTGCGTGAAAGCTCCTTGAGAGCCTACAATAATTATAATGATAATGTCGTTCATCAAATGCTGTCTGTGTTTCTTTACAATATCACCTTACCTGATATTTGGGCTTGACGATCTTAAAAATAGTGTGTCTTCTTTTATAGATAAAAAAAAAAATTTACAGGCGAATATTTTACGTTACACCGACCAAGGTGACACCGGTGTAACGTAAAATATTCTCCTGTAAAAATTATTTTTTATCTATAAGAGAAGAAAGACTATTTTTAAGATCGGATTTTTTCGATTTTCGATACTTATCGGATGAATTTCTGTACAAAACATATCTAAGAACACTTCCAGACATATAAATTAACTTTGTGTGAAATCTGCAAAAGATAGGCTCAGCCGTTTCAAAATACACACACAAATACACACACACACACACGCACAAACACAAACACATACACAAACACACAAACACACAGACACACATAAACATACAAACACACACGAACACACACACACACACACCCAAACACACAACAAACACATATATACATAAACACACACAAAACACACATACATACACAAACACACACACAAGCACACACACAAACATACACACAAACATACACACAAACTCACACACAAACACACACATAAACACACATACACATAAACAAACACACATAAACACACACACAAGCACACACACACAAACACACACATGCAAACACACAAACACACAATAAACACACATACACATAAACAAACACACATAAACACACACACACACACACACACACAAACACAAACACACAAACACACACACACAAATGACTTTTATATGATAGTAGAGATTCAATTATATTAACCAACTAGCGGGGGTACACGGCGGTGCCTGGTTGTTTGGATGTGTGTGTGAAGGGGGGTAAAGTAAGGAATACGCAGAGTAATACCCTTTTGTAAAAAGAAAAATAAAGAAGCAGCGAACAAACGTATAATTTCTTTAAAAAAAAAATCGGAAGAACAAAAAGCAAAAATCAGGGAAAGAAATGAACGTGTTTTGCAAAACAAAAACAAAAAATACAGCGGAAAAGAATGGCATAAATAACCCTTCGATTCGCTTAAGTCCAATGGTTAGTTTCACCCAGTAGAAAATGAACGTTAAAATTCCATTCTAGTTTTTTAGTCAACTACGAAACGAAATAAAGCGAAAGAAAAAATGGCATAAATAAATCTTCGAATCGGTTAAGTCCATGGTGCGTTTCACCCAGTAGAAAACAGAACGAAAAGGAAAAAATTCCATTCTAGTTTTTTAAGTAACTACGAAGTAAAGAAAACTCAAATCGGTGTTTCTTCGTACTGTCCCTTGTAAACAATCTCGCAACGGTGTAAGGTGTAGCGGGGGTAGGAGGAATTTAATCGGAAGAAAAGATTTTACAACTTCCATTAATTCTAACCGATTTTGGCAGTGAACTCTCACCAGAAAAAATAAGGGAATCTACGATTATCGAGGAAGTGTAGAGGTGATAGGCCTATAACACACCTCAGATAATATGCTGAAGTTTGTGCATATTATATTTGCATGAAATGTCTTGATTTTAAATCCTATTAATCAGAGGAGAAAAATGAGTTCATTTTATATATATAGCGAGGGATGATTCTTTCTTTTTTAAGTAAAAATAATTCTATTAAATATTCTTTAAATAAATGAAACAAATATGCCTAATTGCAGCAGTACTAGCGAAAGAAGAAACGTCGGTAAATGTGCAGTTTAGCGGCGTAAATTATTTGACAGACAAATATTATAAAAACTATTTCTTTTTCATATAAAGCACATTATTATACCCAAAGACTGAAATACAACAGTTTTTCTTCTTATTTTTTCCATTATTTTTTATTAGACTAAATGTAAGACATTCGAGGCCGCCGTATTGCTTTTAAAATTCGGCCTTTCTAAGGGTTAACGGATTGGCCTTTTTAAGGCCCAATTTGGCCTTTTTTTACGCTCTTTCATTACAAAATAATTTTGGCGGCCTAAAACATGGTTTCATAAAAGAGCGTAAAAAGGCCAGGTTTGGCCTTAAAGTAAAAACCATACATTGTCATTTAAAGTGCCCAGAAGTAGAGACGGAGCGGACGAAATAATCTTGCCAATCTGTAAATCATTAGAAAGGCCAAATTTTAAAAGCAATATGGCGGCCTCGAATGTTGTACATTTAATCTAATAAAAATTATGAAAAAATAATAAAAATGTAATTTTTGTCTGGTTTTATTCCAAACTTAGGGTCTAATTATGTTTTATATAAAAATAAATATTTTTCAATTTTGGGGATGTCAAGTAATTTACGCCGCTAAACTACACATTTACCGACGTTTCTTTCCTCTCACGGAGGGCAGCCCCTGCAATGTGATTTGGTCACACGAGGCCTAATCAGATTGAAGGGCGTATTAATTTCGACAAGATACACCTGAAGAAGGTCGGAGTTTATATCGGCCTAACCGTTGAGAAAATAACACTTAAGATGCCAGCAGTAGTTCAAAGAATCCAAATATAATACAAACAAGATTATTGTCAACCAATGAAATATCCGCTATTTTTGGGACGCTGGAATATGTTATCCTGCCGGAGAGCATAATTCGGTCATTTCGTACAGATTACAGACATCGGGGCTCGAAAAACAAAACTTATCTAAGTGCAAGAATCTCCAAGTGATTTTACTTGTGCGACCCCTTTTTCACCTTTCGTCCGCCCCCGTCTCTACTTCCGGGCACTTTAAATGACAATGTCTGCTTTTTACTTTGGGCAAGAAAGCAAGATATCACATGATTCAACAATTATAGACTGATACAGATGCTCATGGCTGAAGATGCTGTCCTCGCTGACACCAGACGACACGCGTGCTCGCCGACCGGATGAATAGCCAATGGGGGGGGTGCATGGGTCACCATTAATTGAGAACGGAACAAGATGATTTGAGACATCCGACGCCCAAATGGAATTTCTCACATCTTAAACTCCGTTCCAACCTCCATCCGAGAAAAAAAACGTATCAGATTCTTATAGACCAAATGTTCCCAACGTTTTTTTTTTTACTTAGCGGCACACTCTTTATATATTTTGCGAACACTATTGAGCTCTTTATATTTTTACGAACACTATTGAGCTCTTTAAATTTTCGCGGCACGCCTATCACAAAAAGTGGATTTTCACATGAATATTTAACAATGCTTACCAAGGTTTAATCTCATGGAAATTTCAATACTATAAAAAAATAATTAAACATTATATATTATTTAATGGAACCTTTTGAGATGTGTAATTTGTATATTCATTTATTTATTTGCGGACTGTTATTCTCATCTTCGTGGTTGTTTAACCACGTTTCGGATAACTATTCCTCTTCGGGGCCCGAGGCGCAATAGATAGAGGCGTTAACTCTGTACAGTTCCAGGGGAGAATTGTCTGAAGATAGCGGTTTCAATCCTACCTTAAGCAGGCCAGAGAATTAATTAGCAAAATAAATAAATAAGTACGTTGTGAGGCAGCAACAACAACAACAACTATGGAAGGCAGTAATTACTAGAGCTATGACAACAGCATATTCTTTTCATTGTTTGGATTCTGTTATATATCCATTTATATCTAGTATGTGTCTTTTATGTAAAGTGATGTGGTTCTCAGTTGATTAACTGTGTCGGATATATACTCGAGAGTCAAAACACTGAAAAGAGTATGCTGCCGTCATAGCTCTAGTTATTACTGAGGATATAGTTAAGGGACTCAGTTTCGAGTTCAACGCCAGAGAGTGACCCAGGCGCAAGCTATAAAATCTCTTGGTTTCTGGAGAACTCTCTCTCTCTCTCTCTCTCTCTCTCTCTCTCTCTCTCTCTCTCTCTCTATATATATATATATATATATATATATATATATATATAGTCATCCACATAAAGTATTATTTCGCTGTTTCACAGCTCATCAGTGCGGCTAGATAAGCAACTACCTCAAGCCAGGGTCGAAACCCGATCGCCCAAACGACAGATATATATATATATATATATATATATATATATATATATATATATATATATATATATATATATTAGCCAGCGAGATTTCAACTACATAAAATGTGTCTGGCAACTCTTATTAAGATGTAGAAGGTAGCACGTATCAGGTGGCGATCTAGAGGGACGAACTCTTTGTCTCTAATGCATACAAATTGTCTCGCTAATGTTGTCTGTTTTAAAATAGAATAAACTTTTTATAAACTAAACAACTAGTTTTATCAACAGACGACGATCAATCCGAGTTCACAACGACGAGAGAGAGAGAGAGAGAGAGAGAGAGAGAGAGAGAGAGCGCGTCAACACGGTGTATGAACGATTTATACATTTATCGGTAAGGAGCTTTTCCGTACGGCGCTATATTTTTATAGGAGGTTGGAAGTTCGTTTATTGCTAATTTTTAAAGGTTCCCCAACTGGGGAATTCCGACTAGACTACCCACGACATTTTTTTTTCGACCAGTGTACTCTTCCTCTGGGACGCTGGTTTGTTTTTGGAAAGAGTTTATTAAAAATCGATATCACCTTCCGTGCGAATATGTTTTCAGCAGCTAAGAGTGCCGTCGGAGTGTTCGGATTCGGTGAAATTTAATGCACTTGTAACAGTTGTTGTAAGGCTTCGCCCGTTGGTTTTGCTTTTTAGTTCTTCGTTTATCTTGTCCATTATCGCGAATAGAACGTTTCTTTAAAAAAAATAAATAAATAAAATGGATGGTGCGTTTTTTTTTTTTTTTGTATTTTTTTTTTTTTTTTTTTTACTGATTTCGTATTCATTTTAATGCATCTGTAAAGACTTAAGGGAACCTTTTGTTTTAATCTAGCTTTAAAATTCGATGTCACCTTCTCAGTTTTCTGGCAGATGATATTTATTGAACGATCCCAAAGGTTTCCTCCAGTCTGCCCCAAATAAATTCTAGGATTTTTTTAGTACGGAAATTTTAATTTTTTTAATTATATCGTTCAAGTTCAGTGGTAAAAATAATTAGTCAATAGAATGATTTTTTATTGCCAGTCACAGTGCGCGCTTTTCTATGAAGATAACGAGTTTGTTCAAGAATTAGAAGCGGTTAAAAGATAAAATATTATATATATATATATATATATATATATATATATATATACATATATATATATATATATATAATTTAAAGGAGATTAGAACAATAGTCTAAAGAGCTGAGTGTATTTCAATGTAACAGTGAAATTACTAGTTTAATTAAAATACAGGAAAGAGAAAGTGCTCGTTGTAATTTAGATATATAATAAGCTCGATAGGTAAATATCCTAGAGCTAATTCAATATTAAGTAATGTGATTGATAATTCAAAAATTAAAAATCAAATTATAATTGAATTAAAAATCCGTTCGGATTTTTAATTTAATTATAATTTGATTTTTAAATTTTAAATTATCAATCACATTACTTTATATATATATATATATATATATATATATATATATATATATATATATATATATATATATATATATATTCAAGCAAATATTATTAAATGCAACGGAGACACTTTGCTCTATCTATGATTCTTTTTTTAGTTTTTCGATTTTGCGTATAATCTTTTTTGCATCAAAATAAAAAATATTAATAAAAGTTCCATAATTGTTGCTGTTATGAGCGCTTTCGATTCGCCACGAATCATCTTCAGTCGGTAGCTCCCACGGTATGGAACGCGGGTAGAGTTCCAAACGTTTGAGTTTCGATTCTGGTTGAGGGCGCCTAAATCATTTTTTTTTTTTTTAAATCACTACCAAATATTAGGTACAATATAATATTCAATAGAGAATTGGCCCTATAATATTAAATAGGAAATCTGCATGAATTAAAATATATTTAAGCGTATTTTACGATCTGGTAAAACCGGGCGCTTCTCGCTCGTGTAAAATAAAGTTTGGGAAGATCATTCTCCTCTTCTGCTTCTCCCTTGTTCGTTCGTTCGGTCGTTCATTCTTCTTCTTCTTCTTCTTCTTCTCCTCCTCCTCCTTCTTCCTCCTCCTCTTCTTCTTTTTCTTCTTCTTCTTCTCATTTTCGTTCTCCTTTTCTTCTTTTCTTTTTTCTCCTCCTCCTCCTTCTGTTCCTCCTACATTTTCCTATCTTCAACCCCTTTCTTTTTTCTCTTCCTTCTCATCCGTCTTCTTCTTCTTCTTCTTCTTCTTCTTCCACTCTTTCTTTGCTTCAGACCCATCTTTTATTTCTCGTTCTCTTTTTCGTTATTTTTCTACTTTCTATTTATTGTTTCTCCTTTCTTTCTTTCTTTTTTCCTCTTCTTCTTCTTCTTTTTCTTCTTCTTCCTCTTCTTCTTCTTCTTCCCTTTTCTTTTTCTTCGGTTTCTAATTGTTTTTCCCTTTCTTCCTTTGCTACCTAAGCACTTTTTGTTCTCACATCTTTAATCATTGATGCAAGCAAGTCATGTTTTTACTTACAACAAAACATTTCGTTTCACCTAAGCAGGTGCGAGCAGTTGTCACGTCACCATCCTTTCTCTTCTCTCTCTCTCTCTCTCTCTCTCTCTCTCTCTCTCTCTCAATCTTCCACATCAACAACCTGGCGCGCTAATTTTCTCATGAATCGATTTCTTCTCATCTCCGTATCAATCGATCAACACGTGCAATTTGACCCGACAAAATAGCCGACATTTTTAAAGAGCTCTGCTTATTTATTCGTTATGAACGAACGCCAGCATTTCATAAAATGGACAATTATTTACAATTCTACCGCTAGAAAAAAGGAAACTCATTATTATTTTTCTTTCATTTTTTTTTTTATGTTAACATTTATTATTATTTCGTTTTTGCTGGAGATAGGGGCATTCTACCGAGTCCGACCGATTTTAAAAGTCTAACCGCCCCTTTGAGTGCAATTTTATTAGAGGGAAGAATGCGGGAGTTGCTTATTTAAATTTCAAACAAATTCATGGGTTTCTAAATATGAACCTGTGTTGATTCGACATCTAAACGAATAAATACGAAAATTAAACTCGCGTCACGCACTAACGATAAAGTCAAAATTTGAAGTTGATTAACATTTACATAAAACAC
>NC_136504.1:118141440-118148940 GCF_053919585.1 Euprymna scolopes
AACAACGGCAATAATAATAATAATAATAATAATAATAATGATGATAATAATAATAATAATAATAATAATAATGATAATGATAATAATAATAATAATAATAATGATAATAATGATAATAATAATAATAATAATAATAATAATAATAATAATAATAATAATAATAATAATAATAATAATAAACTGCAATATCCCTCCTCGTCAATCTTTCACAAAAAAAAACACTCATCTAGCCAAAATTATTATCAATAAATTCCCCCACTCTATATCGGTGCCTAAGCCTAAACGTGGATTCCATCAACAAAGCCTCTTTCCTAGAACTGCTCATCGGTGGAACTCTGTTTCGCTGATCTACTTTCCAGCTGGCTACAATATTGTCGTCTTCATGTCCAACGTAAAAAAAGTTCTTATTGAATTATTATGGAAAATTACCACCAAAAACGATTAATACGCCACTGTCCCAATGAGTACAATACACGCATTAACCCTTATCCCCGAGTGGCCTTCGGGCCTTGATATGTGGTAACCCCTTTGTAAAAAAAAATAAATAAATAAATAAAACAATAAATAAAATATTAAAACGGTGAGGTGAGAAGGGTGTCGTATACATCCGGCGTAAAATGAATCTGCACGTATATTTATCCATATTTATCCCGAAATTGATTATTTATTGCGAAGGAAATGGTAAATGTCAAGTATATATAATAACACGTCTTAAACTTCTAATAGATTCACTAATGGACGCATTATCACATTAATAGCAACGATTATGCGGGATAAAACGAGGTAGTTGACTTCATTTTTTTTTTCGATTCTTTTGTGTCAATACGACGGATGTTTATTCCGGCGTCACAAAAAGAGCGAAGACATAAAAAACAAAACAAAAATTGGCTCCTCTCCCATTAGCATTGTGTTAGCTCCTCCCCCATTGTTATTACGACGACTCCTCCCTCATTGTCAACCGTTTGACTGAAAAAAAAAGAGTTTCAGAACATTGCCGTTTATGAAAATGAGACATAATTTTTTCACTTAAAGAAAATGCTAATCTTTGAAATAAACAAGCTGGACGTTCCAGGCGTAGTTCGGGAGTTGTGTTTTTTCTTACTTTAATTTTTCGTTTCGCGCTTTTTGTTTAAGTTAATTATTATTAAACACAGACATTTTCACTTTTATAGATATACTAGCGGGGGGGGGGTACCCGGAGTTGCCCGAGTGTTTGGAGGTGTGTGTGGTTGTTAATGAAAACCTAAGAATAAGCGAAGCAAAAAAATAAAACAGAAAAACGAACGTTAAAACTTATCTGAAAAATAAAGCGGGGGGGGGGTAATCAAAACAAAAAACACAAAAAAAAAACTAACGAAAGGCAAACGAACGATGTTAAATGTAAAAATCTGTAAAACAAAAACAAAAAAGAAAACAGAAAAACGAACGTTAAAACTTTTGAAAAATAAAAACCAAAAAAAAAAAAAGAACACGTGAAAAATGGCTTTAATAAGCCTGTTTCGATATTAAAATTTAAAAAATCGGTGGGTACCCGGATGTTTTTTTTTGGGGGGGGGTTGTACGGTCGGGGATGGGAGGTGTTAATGAAAACCTAAGAATAAGCGAAGTAAAAAAAAAACAGAAAAACGAACGTTACGTGAAAAATGGCTTAAATAACCCTGCTTCAATATTTTAATTTAAAAAATCGAAAAAAAAGTGACATCTCACACCACGATTCGAACCCAAAACATTTAGATATTAAACCAATGCTTTAACCAACTGAGCTAACACAACATACATGAAATTGTGTGAATTCTTCAAATATTAAAACTAAATCAGGTCATGGCGTCATCTGACGCATGCGTAGAATCGATCTCGTCATGAGAGGACGGTTTTTGTTGACCCCCCCCTTGTAGAAAAGTGTTACGTGAAAAATGGCTTAAATAACCCTGCTTCAATATTTAAATTTAAAAAATCGAAAAAAAAAGAGACATCTCACACCACGATTCGAACCCAAAACATTTAGATAATGAACCAACGATTTAACCAACTGAGCTAACACAACATACATGAAATAGTGTGAGTTCTTCAAATATTAAACTAAATCAGGTCATGACGTAATCTGACGCATGCGTAGAATCGATCTCGTCATAAGAGGACGGTTTTTGTTGACCCCCCCCCCCCTGTAGAAAAGTGTTGACTTCAGGATGAAAAAATTAACGTTTTTGGCCAATTCTTCGATATTTGTCGGGCGAAGAATGGGGCTTTCATATGAGACCAAGTTTGTGAATTTTTGCTCTGTCTGTCGAAAGTTTTTAGCAGACACACAAACATACACACATACATACATACATACATACATTTTCGCTTTTATATATATAGATAGATTTATTCATTTATTATGATGAGATCAAAGAGCCACTTCAGAGTAAAGGTAAATGATCCGAGAACGATTTTCAACATACAGATGAGGAATACTATGGGAGTGCTTTGTTGCATTATTGTATTACCATTTAAACGGCTCACAGTTAACTTAATAATAGATGATATTTTCAAATACAGTACATAAAGTCGAGAGCAAAATCCCAACAAACTCATTTGCATAAGAGAAGAGACGTTGCAAGCCTATCTTTACTCTATCGTCATTTTCATGGCAAGTGTTCGACTGAGCTCCAATCTATGATCCTCCTCACCAATCCTTGACAGAAAACACTAGTTTTCGGGCAGAAATTTGGTTGTTCAGAACTCTACCAAACTCATCCGCCAATTTTGGGTCTAAACACTTGAAATTTTAGATATAGATTACTTGGTCATGGATCTAACTTTATAATTTGATTTGAGCCCATAACAATAAATGGTTAGGGGGTCATAATTGGGGTCAAATTTAAAAACAAGATGTGACCTCTGCGGTCTCTACCAAATTATTCAGCCAATTTTTTATCTAAACATTTGAAATTTTTCATGAAGCGTATTCAGACATAGAGAAAGCTTTTTAATCGTTTTTTTTTTTTTTACTGAAAATTTGGCTGATAAGGGATCAACGTTCAAAAGATTTTACCTTTACGGCCTCTAGCAAACTATTAAGCCAATTTTGTATCTAAACATTTGAAATTTTACATAAAGGGTATTCAGACATGCAGCAAGCTTTTTAATCAGTTTTTTTGTTAAGACTGAAGGAATCCACCATGGCTTTACTATTTCTATTTTCATATTACCTTTAAAAAAATTGAATCTTACTTCTCCATGATGATTTACCCTGGACATCTGTAATTCTGTTTTCCCGTTCTTATGGATTATCACTGGATTATCAATGGATTATCAATGGACTTTTTTGGATTCATCCTGTTCTTTCTTATTCAATTGATTTTTACCATATCCTTTTTTCCTTTTTTTCTGCTTTTATAACCATTATGAATGCTTATAAACATTCACTAACTCTTTAATAACTGTTTCATGCAAATAGGATTCATTTCATCTTTGTAGTTTCTTTTTGCAAACTTCTTTCCTGTGATGAGAAGAATTGCATTTTTCGAAACTCCGCGGAATAAGATATTTCTAATTTATTTGTACTCCTTGTAGGATAATTAAAATTTTGTATACCTGCTTTACAGGTTTATAATGTTTTTTTGTTTGCTTTTTAACTTGAATAAATTTCCAATAAGATATTGAGAAGTGATACACGAATTACCATTAGCACATAAGCGACGCTCTTTGTGTAAACAAATCGAGCGGAGGTATTTCCGACGATGTTAAATTCACTACTCGTTCAGCAGCTGCCAATAGCGTAATGGTTAGGAGCCTTGACTGCCGTACAGACGGTCGGGTTTCAATCCTGGCTTTAGGTAGTTGCCTGTGTAGCCGCACTGATGAGCTGTGAAACAGCGAAACAGTACTGTATGTGGATGACTATATATATATATATATATATATATATATATATATATATATATATATATATATATATATGAAAAGTATAAAAGCTTATAACTTTTCTTTATTCGTTTTCAATTGGTGACGTGCAGGAATACAAAATAATATTATGAAAAAAAATTAAAAAACTTTTTATATATATATATATATATATATATATATATATATATAAAGTTTATATATATATATATATATATAATATGGTAGTAGAAAAAAGTAGATCTGTCATTATATAAACAGGGGCTGAAAAGAATCCAGCAAGGTGAGGCGTTTTATTAGTCTCCTATGTTAAGATTTGATACAGAGTTTACCGTCCGGTTCAACAAAATACACTTGAAGAAGGCCGATGATTATAGCGGCTGAAACGTTGTGAAAATAACACTCAAAATTAGAACAGTATGCGGAAAAATCTAAACAATGCGCATAATGCAGTTGTTTTCAAGTATAATATAAGCAAGTTCTTGTTGAGCTGTAAATCCTACGCGAATATTATCATTATTAGGGCTATGACATATTCTTTTCATTGTTTTGACTCTCGGGTATATATCCGACACAGATAATCAACCGAGAACCACATCACTCTATATAAAAGCATATAAGATATCAACGGATACACACTCGAGAATCAAAACAATGAAAAGAGTATGCTGTTGTCCTTGCCCTAGTTATTACTGCTCATCATTGTGTTGTCTCACTATCACCCGATACTCATTAACCCTTATCCCCAAGGAGTTTTAGGGCCTTGATAAGCGGTGACCTTTCCCCCCTCCCCCGACTTTAGTTTAAAAAAAATGTACAAAAAACAGGATGTACTAATAAATAAGGAAGTCAATCGAACGCGCAAAAAGGTTAAACTTGTTTCTACCGGCAATCATTTTACCGAAAAGGAACGACAAGACGAGATGTAGTTAAGATGTCAAGATCCCTAATCGAGCAAAATAGAATTCCAGCAACCATAGTTGTCCGTCATCGCTTTGCGCTAACAAGGTGAAGGGAGCCATCCGTAATTATCATCTTTCAACGGCGTTTGTGAATGCGGACAAGAGGTATGCAACCGACTAATATTGTACACACACAAATGAGGGGAGGGAGAAAATAACAATTTCAAATTCGTCGAGACATTACAAAAACAACTCGTTTGAATTCAGCTATATTTTCCCGCAATTAGGCCGCATAGTTAACAATAAGAGAAGGTGCTAAAAAAATTTACAACAAATAATTTTTATTATATATTCTTTTTTATTGAAATTTTTTAGATGAATAATTTATTTATTTATTTATTCGTTTATTTATTTATTTATTTATTCGTTTATTTATTTAATTATTTATTAATTTGCGGACTGTTATCCTCACCTTCATTATTATTGTTGTTTCACTATGTTTCGGCTAACTCATCCTCTGGCCTTCTTCAAGTGATTAACAATGACGGAATAGGAATGCTGAGTCTCATAACTGTGTCCCCAGTAATTACTGCCTTCCATAGTTGTTGTTGTCTCTATCTACGTCGGAAGTGTTCGGGATCATGTCGTGTCAAATCGTCGGAGGTGTTTTGGATCATGTCGTGTCAAATCGTCGGAGGTGTTTTGGATCATGTCGTGTCAAATCGTCGGAGGTGTTTGGGATCGTGTCGTATCAAATCGTCGGAGGTGTTTTGGATCATGTCGTGTCAAATCGTCGGAGGTGTTTTGGATCATGTCGTGTCAAATCGTCGGAGGTGTTTTGGATCATGTCGTGTCGAATCGTCGGAGGCTTTTGGGATCGTGTGTCAAATCGTCGGAGGTGTTTGGGATCGTGTCATATCAAATCGTCGGAGGTGTTCGGGATCGTGTCGTGTCGTGTCGTGTCGAATCGTTGGAGGTGTTCAGGGTTGTGTCGTGTCGAATCGTTGGAGGTGTTGGGGATCGTGTCGAATCATTGGAGGTCTTCACGTTCAAATCGACGAAGTTTTCCAGGATCATGCGTGTCGAATCGCCGCGGGTGTTTGGGTTTTAATCGACAGCGGTATTAGAGATCGTGTCGTGTCGAATCAACAGATATGTTCGGGTTCAAATTGACAGAGTTGTTTAGGATCGTGTCGGGTTGCGTTGACGAAATTGTTCGGGACCGTGCTGCCGCAGTTGATAACAATTGTTTTTTTTTCTTTCTTCACCCGTGAAACAACAACAAATCGATCGAATATTAAATGTTCAATCGATCTGTATATTTTAACCTACTTAAACTGATTTATATTCTTCTTTATTTCAATATATTTTTGAAAACAGTTTTGTTCAGGAAATGTCCTTTTTTTACCCATCCTGGGACAAGTATATAATAATTGCAGTTTGCATTCAAGCGTTGCTGTTCGTCCGACGAAGGCCATCTGACCATCCCAGAACTGATGGAGGATTCACACTGGGACTTTGTTTAAAGGGAAGCTGGTTTTCGAAGAGCCAACCTCACTCTCTCGTCCAACGGCAGAGCAGAGTCGAGATAGCTGGAGATGCCAGAAGTGTCCGTATTCACCTGCATACAACGCCTAGTTGTTTTATTTTTTTTATACAATTTTAACTATAAACAAGGCAGTGCAACTTTGAAGTAGGAGGCTACTATCGGGGACAGGTTGCAGGAATATTATGAAAGAGAGATGAGTAGCAAGTTGTTTGTTCACATTACACTTGAACTTCTGCATGTCAGTGCAATTCGGAAGGCAGAATCCCGGAAGGGAGTTCCAAGAACTAGCAGTTCTGGGGAAGAAACTATCGGAGTAGAAGGCTTTCTTACACCTAGGGATCTCTGCTGTGAAGGGGTGGGATTTTGCTGTTTGTTGAGTTTGTCGAGGTTATTCACGTCGAGGGGGTACAAGTGCTTGTAGTTCGTCAGAACATTCACCATTAAAATACTTGTAGAACAGACAGAGGGATGTAACATTTCGACGATGGGACAGAGGCTGAAGCCTAGATGAGAGTTCAGGACCTATCAGATTGGCGATTCTTTTTTGGACCCTGTTCAGGAGTGAGAGACAAGCAGCAGATGCACCAGCCCAAATGTGACAACCGTAGTCTATACATGGGCGAATGGTGGCCTTATAGAGGTACAGGATATTTTCAGGCGTAAGTAGTTTTCTAACACGGTAGATATAGCCAACCTTCTTCGCAGAAGTCTTGGTAATGCTCTCAATGTATCTATACCAGTTCATGTTTCCTGTAAACATAAGGACGAGGAGTTTAACAGAAGTACTTTCAAGTAATGTATTCTTGGCCATTGCTATTGGTGGCAGAGAAGGTTTATTGTAATTATTGAAGGAAACAAGCTTAGTCTTGGCAGCATTGAATGTGACCATCCATTTTTGTTCCCATTCCATTACAGATTGGAGGTCATCTTCTATTGTTTCTGCCATTGCCTTAGTGTTCATTTGTTTTCCTCTCATATCTGTTATAGCGTATGGTGTCATCAGCAAATATACCCATCTCAGAAACAATTTTATCAGGGAAGTCATTTGTGAATATCAGGAATAATAAAGGTCCAAGGATAAACCCCTGAGATACTCCCGCATTTATATCATTGTTTAGATGTACAACCATCGAGGACAACCTGGATTTTTCTCTTGCTTTA
>NC_136504.1:118151440-118161440 GCF_053919585.1 Euprymna scolopes
AAAGTAAGGTATAAAAATTTAATTTAAATTGAATCAAAAAATTACCATGGATTTATGCTATGTAATGTACATTCTGTTGCACTTTTAAACAAATCATTGAAAATTTTATATCTATATCATTAATTGCTAGATGAAAGATAATGTTTTAAAGTTTGTTTAACAATTTTCATGCTTTGGATGAAATGCTTTTCTAACTTGTATCTTATCTTTTTAAGATTATATTTTAAAACTCTCCATCTCTCAGCTGACTACAATCTGATTGTCTTCAACTCCAACGTAAACAAATTCTTGATGAACCGTTTGCCCTAAGTAATCCAATTAACAAAATTTCCACTACTTATGTTTACTACGCTATAATCACATTGACTAATGTATACCCATAAACCCTTATCCTCCGACTTCATCGCCCCAGAACGCAAGATTTTTTAAACTGCCATAAATACACTTGTTTTGCGTTTTATTAGTTTTGATGGTGCTTATTTCGTTTTTTTTTTTTTTTTTTTTTGAGCCGAGATACGTTCATCTGAATTTAAAAGTTAAAACCCGCAAGAACTTTCTTGCCAACCTAATATTAAAAATAAGATCATTTCGAAGAAGAAGCCTTCCAAAATGAAAACTATTCTTTATATAAATTTTAAAACTTAAACTGGAATGACGTAAATATTAATCAGAAAGAACTTTTCATTGGTATACACCGGCATGACTTCCGCTAACCAGAAAGCGGAAATCAAAATAATATATGTTTTTTTTTCTTTTTTAACTAACTGGATATTTTATTAGTGGCGCCATCTATATGTGAGGTCCAGGACTTATTGAGTGGTATGTTAGCTAAAAAAAAAAAAAAAAGAATGCACGCGCGAAAACAAACATGGCAACTAGTGAAAACAATACCTGAATACTCCTAAAAATTAACTTTTTAAAGCTAAATCTTTACTTAGTACTCTAGAGCATATTGAACATTAATTATTAACCTTTAATTGATAAATAAAAAAATCCTTTATATAAAAGAGGAGTGCATGTTCTCGTCAAGTGGTTCTAATATGGAGGATAGATTTATTGCATTAGAAATTGAGTTTTCCTGTTAATTTGAAAAATTTTAAATGTTGGATAATAGAACTTGAAGTTTGCGTATAAAAAATCTTTTTTTTTTTTTACAAGGGTGTCACCACTTATCAAGGCCCAGAGGCCACTCGAGGATAAGGCTTAATATGTATACATTAGTCATTGTGATTATAGCATAGTAAACAGTGGGAATTTTGAAACTTGGATTACTTAGGGGGACGATTCAATTAGAACTTGTTCACATTGGACTTTTTCTTTTTTTTTTCATAGGTATCAACTCATTATCAAGGCCAAGAGGCCACTCAAGGATAAGGGTTAAAGAGTGTACAGTAGAAATTGGACAATATAATAATCATTAGTAATGAAAATTTGTTAAATTTGATAACAAACAAAAAAAACAATCGTCCAGACAAAACCTTTGTAAAATGCCGGGTGACAAAACTTGAAGATAGCCATAAATACATAAAATAATCGGAAAAAGCTAATCTATTTAAAAAAAAAAAATGCTAAATTCGCGAAATTTTGCCTAAAAACGTCGATTGGTTCTAAAATCGGTGATCAATTTACTTGAACGTTACGTTAAAAACTGAGCACCCATTACAAATATTTAAATATTGCCTTTTTTTTTTTCAATGTTTTCAGCGGATTATTATCGAATGAAAACTAGTCTACCAAATTATCAAAAAAATGAAAAAAAAGTCAGTATCTGAATATTTAAAAGGGGTGCTCAGTTTCTAATGCAATCGCCTAGTAAATCGATCACCCATTTTAGAACAACTCAATGTTTTAAGGCCAAATTTTGTGGATTTAAGATTATTTTCTAAGGCAAATTAAAAAAAAAAAGCTAAACTAATTTTTAAAAAAAACGACTAAATTCGCAAAATTTAGACTAAAAACATCAAGTGGTTCTAAAATGGGTGATCGATTTACTAGAACGTTGCATTAGAAACTGAGCACGCCTCAACAAATATTTAAATATTGACTTTTTCATTTTTTTTCCTGATAATCTGGTAGACTAGTGACCATTCGATACTAATCCACTAAAAAAAAATTGGAAAAAATATTAAAATAAAAAAAAATATATAGATGGGACAAGATTCTTCAGGTCCGCCCAATTTACCAGACAAAAGATACCGTAGAAAAAAAATTAACTTGAAATCCTATTTAAAAATAGAATGGTCCGTATTCTGTATATAAGCACCCAAATTGTTAAAAAAAAAAAGAAAAAAAAACAATAATTTGATTATGATAATGTTGTTCATGTTTAAAAGTGAAAAGTTCAAGATAACCATGAAATGTTAACTATTCTTGCATTTGCAATATAAAAATTATCATTTGAAATCTCGATAATGACTTAAAAATAGAAAATTAAAGTAAAATACTAGCTTAAAAGAATACCTCAAAAACGTTACGATGACATTTATTAAGTGGGTTTCTAAAAGTAGTCTGTTTGATTTTTTAATTTTTAAGCCATTATCGCAACTTAAACGATGTAAGAGCCTATCGCAGCTATTTTCTTGTACTCACGTAATACTAGACACAATTTGTTTTTCGAACCAAATAAACAAGGCCACCATTCACCCATGCATGGAGTATTGTCGCTTTTGCCACTAGTCTCCAATCTAATAGGTTCCACTTTGTCCATTAGTCCCATCATCACAATGTTGCATATATATCCCCGACAAACCCGCTTGGCAACAAAATCTCACCCCTTCACTGTTGAGATCCCTCATGAGGAGGGTAGGGTGTTTTTTTGGGTTTTTTTTAACTATTCTATAATATCGCCTAATAATTTAATAAACAAAAGATACCATGAAAATAAAATTTAACTTGAAATCCTATCTAAAAATAGAATGGTCCGTATTCTGTATAAGCACCCAAATTGTTAAACAAAACGATAATTTGATTAAGATAATGTTATTTGTGTCTATGTTTCAATATCAGCCAAATCGAAATTCAAAGAAAAAGCTAAACTACTAAAGAAAAGGGCTACATTTTCGAAATTTTGCTCAAAAGGGCCAAGTGGTTCTAAAATGGGTGATCGATTTACTAAAACGTTGCATTAGAAACTGAGCACCCCTTACAAATATTTAAATATTGACTTTTACATGTTTTTTGTCTTTTGATCATCTTGCAGATGTAGATCTTGTCCATTCTATAATGATCTGCTGAAAAAATTGTATATATATATATATATATATATATATATATATATATATATATATATATATATACTTTCACTACACCGATGAAGACTGAAGGATCGGATTAAAATTATGTACTTATAAAAAAAGTTTTTTAATTTTTTTTTTTTTTCATAATATTATTTTGTATTCCTGCACGTCACCAATTGAAAACGAATAAAGAAAAGTTATAAGCTTTTATACTTTTCGTATTCTTTTTTATTCATATATATATATATATATATATATATATATATATATATATATATATATATATATATATATATATATATATATATATATATATGAACATTGTGATATAAATGCGGGAGTGCCTCAGGGGTCTATCCTTGGACCTCTATTGTTCCTAATATTTATTAATAACCTCCCCGACAAAACTGCCTCTGAGATGGTTATATATGCTGATGACACCACACTCTATAACAGGCATGACAGAAAACAAATGAAAACATAACTAAAGAAATGGCAAAAACACTAGAAGATGACCTCCAATCTGTAGTGGTATGGGGAAAAAAATGGATGGTCACATTCAATGCTGCCAAGACTAAACTGGTTTCCTTCAATAATTACAAGAAACCTTCTCTGCCACTAATAGCAATGGCCAGTGACTTCCTGTCTGAGAGTACATCTTTCAAACTGCTTGGCCTAACGTTCACAGGAAACATGAGTTGGAACAATTATATTGAAAACATTGCCAGGGCCGCTGCGAAAAAGGTAGGCTCTCTCTACCATGCTAGAAAACTACTGACACCTGAAAGTATCCTGTACCTCTATAAGGTCACCATTCGTCCGTGTATGGGCGTCACATGCTGTCACATTTGGGCTGATGCATCTGCTGCCAGTCTCTCGCTCCTAGACAAGGTTCAGATGAGAGTCGCCAATCTGATAGGCCCTTAACTGGCATCTAAGCTTCAGCCTCTGTCCCATCGACGAAGCGTTGCATCCGTCTGCCTGTTCTACAAGTATTTTCATGGGGAATGCTCTGATGAACTTGTGCCCCCACGACGTAGACACCCTCGACAAACCCGACAGATAGCTAAATCCCACCCCCACACAGTAGAGATCCCTAGATGTAAAAGATCTTTCTACTCCAGTAGTTTCTTCCCCAGAACCGCTAGACTCTGGAATTCCATTCCAGGTCCCTGCTTCCCCAACTGTACTGACATGCAGAAGTTCAAGTGTAACGTGAACTGACATCTTGCTGCCAAAATCCCAACATAGTTCCCCAGTAACTGCTGTCCCTGATAGTAGCCCCTACACCACAGTGGCAATGTGCCTTGTTTGGGGTGAAAATGTAATAGTAATATATATATATATATATATATATATATATATATATATATATATATATATATAGGGTGTACCGCTCGTACACGTGCACCAAGTTTGTAATGACAACCGGATATTTTATTAGTGACGTCATCTGTATGTCAGGCCCGGGACTTATTAAGGGGTATGATAGTTTCAAAAATAGATTTTTATTGCTTAGCCTTTAGAATTTAAATTCGAAAACCTCTCCTTTGAGGATTATTGGAGTATACTTGAAATGCACTTAAAATGCACTTAAGATGCACTTAAAATGTCGAAATGCACTTAAAAAGAAGCAGATGGTGCATTCATCGATTGTTGTCATTTTTTCATTTATGCACTTATTTTATTTATTTATTTATTTTCATTTTTTTTAGGTAGCTTTCAAATTACTTATTGCTAACACGGGTTCACGGAACCTTTTAGTGTATTTTTCTTGTTCAGTCGAGTTTTGATATCTGGTTGAGTGGGCGCGAAAACTGACGCACATCAATAGAGGAGGAGCATCCTTAGATTGATGTACCTTTTTGAGGTTTGGATTTTTATATGAATTCTTAGCTTTGATGAGTAGCCCGTGCTTGAATTATTGATTGGTTGTTTTTGTTTTACGGCATATCAACCCTCTCAGGTTATTTAATGTCGAATCCGGTGATTTTAAAGGAAAAAAAAATTAATAGAATATTTTTTTTGTGTTTTTTTTTTTTTTTTTTTTCCAAGTCGGTTTCTATTGAACCCATAGTTGGGACCCTAACAGATACTACCACTCCGGGTCAGAGTGGACCTGTGAGCAATGGCAATTAAGGGATGGCTCCACACTCCCCAAAGCTCGCAAGCCGGGGCCTCACCATCGGATATAGTTTAAGGTCATATCCAGGGCGACTGTGCTTGAATAAAACTCAAAACATATAAACAGAAAACTAAATATAAAAAAATATCAGTATGGGCCGAAACAATTGTACGTTTATATAATAAATAACCTGAACCTTTTTGGGTGAACATAAAAATGGATATAATGTTTTAGAATGAGTATGCATATATAGAGTGAAATGATAAAATTCTCGACCTAGAAAAGCCGACATAAATCCATTTCCGTTTGACGAAAACCGTTTTTTTTTGGGGGGGGGAGGGTTGCAGACAATCTACTAGTTCGCCAATTGTGTACAAATCCAAAGATCGATAGGAACCTTCTATCATGTTTGAAAGTGACACCATGTTCAACGAGCGAGATAGGAGATGCGCCGCTGTACAACTCATGCTCTCTACCGATCCAAATGACAACAGCACCCTCAAAATGCATCGCTGGATTGCCACGAATAACAGGGTCGTGCCCAGGGTGATGAAAACAAAGTTTACGGCAACGGTTATGGTCCTTGGTGTGGTTTCAAGTGAGGGGCACATCATGGCACCTCACATCTTCGAAGTCGGCTTGAAAGTCAACACCAAAATGTACCTGAATGTGCTGAAGAGTGTGGTGATCCCTTGGTGCAATCAGGTGGCTGCTGACAGACCCTGGGTGTGGCAGCAGAACTCAGCATCAAAGAGACCCAGGTTTGGCTTCAGAAGGAGTGCTACGACTTTATACCCTTCTCTCACTGTCCCCCTCTTACCCCGAACTGACCCCGCTGGACTTCTTCGTTTGGTCATACGTCGAGAACATCACCAACATGACCTCCCACAACCATAAAGCTGCCTGATCATTGCTGTCTGCCGAGTATTCGCTGAGCTCCTGCCGGCGCTTGTGGAAAAGTCATGCCCCAAGTTCCGGACCCGTATCAATATATATCAGCTCTACTACATAATAAAGTTTCCTGAATTGATTTTTCCAATAAACATTTTAAAATAAAGTTGTAGCGTAATAAAAGATAAAATAAAAAGTAATTGCAACTTCTCTCCCAATTTTCGGATTTTGTAGTCATTTTATCATTTTATTTTATTTTAATGGATTGATAGTTATTGTTTTTGTTTTGTTTTTTTATTTTTTTTTTTTATTTTTTTTTTTTTTTCTGTTGTTTTGTTAAAGGCATACTAGATTCATTGATTGATATAATAATTAAATGCATGATTTTGCGCTACGAAACAGTTGTTGTCAATAATTGTGAATGTCAACTGAATTAAAGGAATAAATTGTAAGATGGTCAACATCATGAAATTTAGAATATAGACTTTTATCATTTATTTGTTATATATATATATATATATATATATATATATATATATATATATATATATATATATATATATATATATATGGTTAGAAGCTTTGGCTGTCGTTTGGGCGATCGGGTTTCGATCCTGGCTTAAGGTAGTTGCCTATCTAGCCGCACTGATGAGCTGTGAAACAGCGAAACAATACTGTATGTGGATGACTCTCTCTCTCTCTCTCTCTCTCTCTCTATATATATATATATATATATATATATATATATATATATATATATATATATAACTACTTAATTTACTCACATAAAATTAATATACGAAAGTATAGATTTATGCGTAAACTTTAAGTATTTACTTCAAAAGTGCTCAATACGTAGGTAGAGCTAGTTAGTAAGTTATAAAATGTATATGGCGATTAAGCTACACTGAATATTCCGCGTTTCATCCACTTTAGGATTCTTCAGTATATAAGCCTGAAGAATCCTAAAGTGGATGAAACGCGGAATATTCAGTGTAGCTTAATCGCCATATACATTTTATAACTTACTATATATATATATATATATATATATATATATATATATATATATATATATTAACAGATGGATTGGGACAAAGGGGTGTCTCACTTTTATGAGCGGTAATAGGAAATTAGTAAGCGAGTGAAGCTATATATATATATATATATATATATATATATATATATATATATATATATATATATATATATATATATATGGCTTGTACTTTTGCAAAAATTGAAAACCGCAATCTCAGTTATTGTAATCCATGCAATTACTGTAAAAGCGGAACTTTATTCATTTTTAGTTAAAACTAATTACGTCACGCTTACGTCATGACTTCAAAAAATAATACCAGCCTATTTATTTGCACATCCACTATCCTAGTAACTCATTTTTCACGTTGCTATATACAATAAAAGCAAAATGAGTTCATTTTCAATTTTATTCAAGAATGGAATGAACGATTTTTAGTGTTCATAATACAATTCTTACGGTGTGCCTTTGATAAGTTTCTAGACGTTTTTCATACGGGCACTTTTATTGATAGCACACACATGAAACTCTAGTCCCTTTCGAAGTAATCACCTTTGGCTGCAATGCATTTGCTGTGCCGTTTCAATAACTTCTGGTAGCCCCTCATGGGTGTCCTCTTGTGTTGGCGTGTTAATGACTTTCGTCACAGCCTCTTTCATCTCCTCAATTTTCTCATAACGACAGCCTCGAAGGTTTTCCTTGAGCTTAGGGAATAAACAAAAGTCATAGGGATCAAGGTCTGGATAATAAGGAGGGTGAGGAACTGTCTTGATGCGCATCTTCATCAAATAGTTTGTGACAAGGATGGAGTTGTTGACTGCGCCCTTTGGATAAACTTCGTGCAAATCTTACACATCTTCAGTTCCTCGCGAATAATTGTGTGTACAGTTCCCACACTGACATCAAACTATGCATTTATTATTACCATAGACACACAACGGTATTTATCCATGAAATTCTTTATTTGGCTAATCAATTTTTGTGCTCTGACTTTCTTACTCTTCCTAAACCTCTCATTATCCTTCACAGACTCTCTACCTACCTTGAATGCCTTATGCTACTCAAAAAAGCAGTTTATCCATATTTAAAACAGAATTTCATTGCATATCGTTTTTCTAAATGGTCATTATGTCCTGATTACATTTTTGAAACTCGCCGGCTGTGACAATCAGGCTTTAGTAGAGTGCATTCCAATTCCTGCTGTAGCTGTTCATTTGAACCTGAAATCATAAAAATTAGTCAATCATCTCATAAGATACATATAGCAATAACATACTGAATTTTCAAGAGTCTACAACAATTTTAAATGTCTGAACAAAAAAAGTCTTGAAACTTATTGAAGCCCCTCGTAAGTGCTTGTTCTCTATCAACAGACATTACATTTACTTCGATTTTTCAGTTTTCTTATCAATTGGTTTTTACCGAGGGTAGGTCATCCTACTGGGTGCCAGATATTCATCCGCTATTTCAGACAAGCAAATCGAAAGATCTTTTTTAAGATTTTAACCGTCCCTTTTCAGCGTTAAGTGTTTGTATCGTTCTTGCGCTTATATCACCAGGTATATTCGCCGTGTAGTTTGCTTTATGCGTGCGCATGTGTGTTCGATTAACGCAACTCGGTTTCAATAGTCGCGTTTGCAAGACTTTGCGTGAGATTTCGGATATAACATTTTACGAGCGCTCGATAGCACGTGCGCACATGCGCTCGTCCTAGAACAAGCTTATGCGCATGCGTCTAATAATGGCTGACAATGAATGTGCGCCGTCAAAATGTCATTTCGTTTTAATGACGTTTTGATTTCGCTAATCTCGTTAAACACAGACTCACGTACAAACATACATGTACGTATCCACACACGCGCATACATATACATATGCAAACACAAACACACACATACGTACACAAATACGCACACGTATCATACGCTCACACATACACACATATACACACAAACACGCACACAAATACATGCACAAATACACAGATATGCACACAAGCACGCACACAAATGCACACACACACATCATACATATACAAACGTGCACATGCGCACACAAATACATACACAAATACACACATATACGCACAAACACGCACACAAAAAAATGCACATATCATACGCACACATGCACACGCAAAAACACACACATAATACGGACACCAATACACATACACAAACACGTATAGAAAACACACACAAAATCACCAACACACAAATACACACACATACAGATAAATACACACACATACACACACGCACAAACATGCACACAAACGCACAGAAATATGGGTACACACACAATCACATACACAAACACACAAACACACTAATACGGACACATACACATATATACTCACGCACAAACACGCACATAAACACACAAATACGCACACATACACGCAAATACATACACATGCACACAAACGCATAAACACGCACATAAACACACGAATACGCACACATACACACAAATACATACACATACAGACTCACGCACAAACACGCACATAAACACACAAATACGCAAACATACACGCAAATACATACACATACACACAAACGCACAAGCACGCACATAAACACACAAATACGCACACATACACACAAATACATACGCATACACACAAATGCACAAACACGTACATAAACACACAAATACGCACACATACACACAAATACATACATATACACGCAAATGCACAAACAC
>NC_136504.1:118166440-118171440 GCF_053919585.1 Euprymna scolopes
ATATATATATATATATATATATATACAGAGAGAGAGAGAGAGAGAGAGAGAGAGAGAGAGAGAGAGAGAGAGAGAGAGATCCGAATAACGAGATGAATTAAATCACAGATTAATGAATCTTTTGGTTCACAGTCTTACAAAATATTGTTGGGTGGAAATATTAAGACAATTCCAGCCAAATAAAATAGCTCAATATACAAGATAGAGCAAAGTAAAAATTGTAGGTTTCATATTTAAATTTTTTGCAGTAAAATATAGAAGTTTTCAATGTATTTGCTAAAAAAACAAAATTATCCATAATGAATATTTGCTAAAGACATTTCCTATGAAGAGATGAGCCTTACATAATAAAAAAATCCATGGATTAAGGAAAGACCTTTAAATGTCGTGTATTCCTTGTTCAAATAATAAATTTTTGTTTGAAAAATAGGGCGTTTCAAAAGTTCTCATATCTGTTTAACTATGAATGTATGTGAAATGAGTTATCCTTTTTCAGTTATATAAAATAAGAAAATCGAAATTAAAAATAAAATAATTCGCCCCTATTCTTTGTCTTCTTTTCAGAGAATGAGGAAATAGATGTCGCTGTACAACAACAAAAACGAGTTGAAGTTTTTTTCTATGCTTTGTCTGCTTTGAGACAGAGGCTACAACGTGTTGGTTCCCAGATAACGTTACAATTGGAAGACTTTAGAATGAGAAGGCAGAGTCAGAATTTTATACACCTTTCTTCAAGGAAAAGTACGAACTCACAGATATGAATAAAAACGCTGATTCATCTTGAATTCATTGCTTACAAGATGTTCATGGATTTGGTATTGAATAAACTGACAAAAAAATGTTTAATAAAATTGACAAACAAGATATTGTGTGTGTGGCAATTCATGGTCAAAATGAACTTTCTTTTAAGTACAGAATGTCTCAAAAGTCTTGGACACCTTTCAATTCCTCATATCTGCTTAACTATGAATGCTAGTAAGATGAAAGTGGCGCCATTTTAAAACTAAATGCAATAAATTTTTATGTAATTTTTTTTTATTGATTTTTTTTACACAGGCATCACCACATTATCAAGGCCAAGAAGCCACTCAAGGATAAAGAGATAAAAGTTTTTAATAGAAATATGTTACACTTTTGCACCAGGCAATGCCGGGTAGCCCTGCTATTGTTTCTAATCCTTGAGTTGTTTTAAAATACAAGGTGTTTCAATTCCTCATATCTGCTAAACTATGAATGCTAGTAAGATGAAAGTGGCGCCATTTTAAAACTAAATGCATTAAATTTTTATGTATTTTTTTTTATTGATTTTTTCATTTCTTATCAGATCCAGTAATGGCATCCACTCAACCAGAAAAGGCGTTTTGTGTGCTTGAGTTATTCTTTTTCAGGTCTAAAATAAGAAAATCGAAATTAAAAATAAAAATAATTCGCCTCTAACCATCTTTCATCCACCTTTATAATCAATTTTTAAAAAAAACTATAAATACACCAAGTCTCAAAAGAAAAAAAAACGAAAATTATAACAACAGCAATCGCTCCTGACGACGATTGGACGCACCGATCGAAAGCGCTTGAGTAGAATATAGCTAAATAAAAACTTTCGGGCACCATTTTATATAACATGCCAGCTGTAATAAGAAAGACCGCTCGGCGAATAGAAAAGATATCCAGAAAAATCGGAAAAAAGAATAACTCTGTTGTGTTCAATCAGACGTGATTGAATACACACACACGCGCGCACACACGCATATATGTATATGTATATATATATATATATATATATATATATATATATACCAAGTTAATGATTATATATATATATATATATATATATACACACACACATATATATTTGTGTGTATATATAATGCTCCTCATCTTAAGTTGAGCATATTGAGAAGTGATACACGAATTAGCATTAGCATATAAGCGACGCTCTTTGTGTAAACAAATCGAGCGGAGGTATTTCGGACGATGTCAAAACGTCGTTAAACTCACTACTCGCTCAGCAGCCGCCAATAGCGTAATGGTTAGGAGCCTTGGCTGTCGTACAGACGGTCGGGTTTCAATCCTGGCTTGAGGTAGTTGCCTGTCTAGCCGCATTGATGAGCTGCGAAACAGTACTGTATGTGTATGTGGATATATATATATATATATATATATATATACAGTGTCGACAACTAATACATACATATATATATATATATATACAGTGTCGACAACTAATACATACATATATATATATATATATATATATATATATATATATATATATATATATATATATATATATATATATATATATATATATATAAACCATAATGAGGAACAGATAAATAAAAGGAATGGTTTGTTCTTGGTATTGATATCGCCAACGCTGACAAGCATCGTCTTTCGGGCTGGAATGTGAGCCAACCCCGGCTATTACGGCCTCGTTGCATGCGTTTTTTCCCCCCCGGCATCAGCAGCTGTTATAACAATGGCTTGTTTCCTGCAAATAACAAAAATGATGAAATGAAAATCATTTCACGGAAACCAGCATCGTGCCAAAGGAAGTCGTGACATTTGCTCCATTTTGTCTTCCCATTAATCAAGTCTGTTAAGAATAAAGGGAGTCGCCATTTTGTATTTCACTTCCACCAGTCAAACGATTTCTAAATCCTTTCAGTATTTACTTAGATCGTAAAACACATTTTCTAGATATGTCAACGTTGGTCTTCAGTGATGCACTTTCCTCATTGCCGATTTCCGCTTTCCGCAAACATTTGAATGGAAAGCCATGTTCAATTTCAGAAAAATTTCCGATAGGTAGCTAATCTGTACAAGTTTTAAAGATTAAGAGTTTTCGGTGGGTAGCTATACTGTAAAATGATGAGAATGATCAGTGTTCAATGCATAGCTGTTCTGTAAAAGTTTCGGACTTTAAAATTTTTCAAGCAAAAGATCTTTCTCATATTGAAAACAAAAAAAAAATTATGTGCTGGAATGCTAAAGTATTTAATATTTTTATGGATCAATTCTGGTTTCTGATTGGTTGCTAGCAGAACGTGGCTCCATTTCATTGGTCAGTTTTTACCACACGTGTTTATAAGTAAAACCTTACTTTTTTATCTATCTTTCTATTATATCACAAACTAGTAGGTCACCCGGCGTTGTTCGGTCTCAAAATACGCATAAATATTATATTTAAATTAATGTAGGTATTCAATGTAATGTTCAATTCCTTTTTAAAAAATGAAAAAAAAAACGGAAAGAAATTGAAACATGTACATGCGAGTATTATATTTTTTCCAAACAGTTCATTTTTTGTAAGTAAAAAAGAATATTCGAGCTGAAATTTAGAGACAGTGAGTCATTATGCCAACTTGACATGGTCTTTAAAAAGTGTTTTCAAACCTACTTATTCTTAACATAAGTAATCTGTCATGTGAACGATTCACGCATGCGCAATCGTGAAACAGTTGACAAACAGAGAAAAGTCCGATGACCCCCATCCCACGTACCAATTGTTTTCAGTTTTGACCCCTTAGAAGGCTTTTTTTCATGTGAAAACCGATGAAAAAGTTTTCTACGTGTCTGAATATCCTATATACCAAATTTCCAGTCTGTAGATCAAAAATTCGTTGAGTATATAGGTTGAGAAATGTTCTCTGACACACACGCGCGCATTCTTACTTTTATAGATATATAGATATTGCAAGATAATTCTAAACTCGACTTAATTTTGTTTAATTCTGTAAGTCCTCTTTTAACGGCTCGAGTTTGGGAGAAAGATTTGGAAGATTTTTGAGAAGAATAGAATTTAGGGAGAAACTTTTTAGTGAAAACTGTTTTTAGATAAACATGTGAGAAAGCGAACGGAATGCTACTTGATAAATACAAACAAAATAATGAATTCAAAAGCATAAATTAACAAAGGAGTTTTTTATAAGAAAGTCACCACTTATCAAAGCTCGAAGGCTACTCGAGGATAAGGACCAATGAATATAAGGTGGTACTTTAGTAATCGTTAATAGTGTAAATTGGGTAGAATTTGATTATTTATGGGAAAAGCTCAACAAGAACTTGTTTACATTGAACTTGAAGGCTACCATGTTGTAATCTATCGAGAAGCAAACCAATGGAACAGTGTTCCACATGCGTGTAGTTCTAGGAAAGAAGTTTGTTCATGGAATCTGCGTTTAGAATTAGGCACAGATAGAGAGTGAGGAAAATTGTTGATAGCGGTTGTAGCTAGTCGAGTGTTTTTGTGAAAGTCTGTCAAGGTGGGACCATAGATTGGAGCTTAGACGAACACTTGCTATGAAAATAACGAAACATGTAATGTCTCTTCTGTGGGAAATGGGTTGCAGGGAAGAGAAAAAGGCATCACCTACTAAGTTTCAAAGGCAAGATAGGGCTAGCCGAGGAACTCTTCCCAGATGTGGCAACAGTGCTCCATTTTAGAACGTACTAAGCTCTTGTACAGAAAAAGGAAATGTTTTCTCAATCATTAAATCATTTCTCTCCGATAGGCTCATAAGAGTAGTGGTGGATGGACAAAAATCGGAGGCCTGCAATATAAATGCTGGAGTCCCTCAGGGGTCAATCCTCGGCCCAACTCTCTTCCTGATCTACATCAATGACCTCCCTAAACACATACTTAAATCATTCGTTGACATCTATGCTGATGACACGACCATCTACGGCAACACATCAAAGGCTGTAAATGACGAAGTTCTCTCGGATTCTCTCTCCTCTGATCTCGAGCGCGTGGTTCAGTGGGGGAAGATGTGGCTAGTTACCTTTAATGCATTTAAAACCAAACTCCTATCCTTACATCATCAACGCTCTGATCCCCAGCTGGCATCAATTGTGATGGATGGCTCTCGTCTGGGTGAGGCCCCGTGTTTTGACAAGCTTCTGGGTTTGACCTTTACTCCTGATCTGAAATGGAACACGTACATCAAGTCTGTTGCCAAGGTCGCAGGAAAGATGGTGGGATCCTTCTACCGCTCCAG
>NC_136504.1:118176440-118201440 GCF_053919585.1 Euprymna scolopes
TGAATTAAATTGTATTTTTGAGGATTATTTTGCAATCTATAATATAAATTTCACCTGTCTGTTTAAATGTATGTATGTATGTATGTATGTATGTATGTATGTATGTATGTATGTATATGTGTTTGTATGTGTGCCTAAAACTTTTAACAGAGGCGACGAATTTTCATGAGATTGATATCGTTTTAAAGCTCGCCTCTTCGGACGACAAATATCGAAAAATTGGCTAAAAACATTAATTTCTTCACTGGGCACTTTTCTACAGGGAGGGGTCGCTTTTTTTCGCCGATATTTTCGAAAGTCATCGCCTCTTTTCGATTGTCTAGCCTTAAATTAAACCTTCGTCACTTCCGGTTTGGGGATGGGCGCAACAGCAAAGACATCAGGCTTTTTTCATGTTTTTTGCCTCCTTCGTGGTACGGGTTCGAGCCTGCCTTCCTACTGCCACTTTTTTTTTTTTTTTTTTTTGCTCAACACATACCTCCAAACACCCGGGCAACACCAGGCACCCAGGCTAGTAATAAATAAATTTTTGTTTGATTTTTTTTTTTTACGGGAAAGAAAAAAAAGCAATAACACCCATGTTTGGTAGATTTAAGGCCACTAATAATTTATGCGAAAGACGAATTTGACTTCCATGTCCCAAAACTAATCGTGAAAATATCGCCACTTCATTTGGGAGCTAACGTTTTCAAGATAAACATCAATCTCAATAAACACTGTACTCAAGTAACTGTCGGCCTTGATAAAAGACCGCCTTGGATCCTCTTCAGAGTCCGTCCTATGCTTCGTATAGCACGTAAAGAGCGCGACGTTTAATTCTATCCTTGTTATTTCCTATTCCGTGCGCATGTGTTTTCAGTTCTTATCTCAAAATTAAATGCTAGGAAGAAAGAAGAAGGCAAGGGAAATAAAGAAAAGAAAGAAAAGAAAAAAAAGGAAGAAACCCCTTTACTGACTTTTGATGACTTACAGATTCCGTTACAAGTCCATTAACAACACGAACGAATCAGCTAGAGTACACCGATGACGGAAGAAGCTGTGACGTCTGAAAAAAAAAAAGAAAAGAAAACATGGCAGTCCGGCCACCTACACTACAATAACATGACTGCGGATCCTCGGGTTATAAAAGCCGATCACGATGCAGACAAACAAATTTTAAAAAAAAATGCTCCATAAGAACAACTTGTCCAGATAATATATATTGTACGGGCCAAAACTGTTTACAAAATTATAATATTAACGAGCTGGCAACCCACCGTTGCCCCGTTATACAATACGCTTAAACATGATATTTTAATTTATGCAGATAGTGCATGCGTTATTATAGAATCAATCTTCTAATGATTATAATATATTACGAGGAATAATTTGCCGGTGGATTAATTCGCACAAAAATATAAATAAGAAAAAAAAAAAAGAAGATAATAATAATGATAATAATGTAGTTCATCAAATTCCGTCTGTGTTTGTTTACAATATCATGTCAGCTGTTATTTGGGATTGAAAATGAATGTCCTGGAAAAGCCACTTCTGATTAATGTTTAGTTTTAAAATACGTAAACGAAGAAATGATTTGCGGCGATTTTAAATGGTTCTTCTTCTTTTATGGTAAATTGAACTCATTAATAAGAAAAAAAATAATAAAAAATGGAAAAAATAATTAAAAAAATGGTGAGGTACACCCGGACCATTCGAGCGGTAATCGAATGCTCTCCTACAAAGCCAGATGTATGAGTTGGCCTCACCAGTGCCCGGATTTAAATCCGATAGAAAACCTTTGGTTAATTATTAAGAGGAAATTTTACGAGAATAGGCAAAGATTAAAGAAGTATTTTCTCAAATTTCACTGGGAGAGGATTAAAGAGGTATTTTATTAAATTTCACTGGGAGAGGATTAAAGAGGTATTTTATTAAATTTCACTGGGAGAGGATTAAAGAGGTATTTTATTAAATTTCACTGGGAGAGGATTAAAGAAGTATTTTCTCAAATTTCACTAGGAGAGGATTAAAGAGGTATTTTATTAAATTTCACTAGGAGAGGATTAAAGAGGTATTTTATTAAATTTCACTGGGAGAGGATTAAAGAGGTATTTTATTAAATTTCACTGGGAGAGGATTAAAGAGGTATTTTATTAAATTTCACTAGGAGAGGATTAAAGAGGTATTTTATTAAATTTCACTGGGAGAGGATTAAAGAGGTATTTTATTAAATTTCACTAGGAGAGGATTAAAGAGGTATTTTATTAAATTTCACTAGGAGAGGATTAAAGAGGTATTTTATTAAATTTCACTAGGAGAGGATTAAAGAGGTATTTTATTAAATTTCACTGGGAGAGGATTAAAGAGGTATTTTATTAAATTTCACTGGGAGAGGATTAAAGAGGTATTTTATTAAATTTCACTAGGAGAGGATTAAAGAGGTATTTTATTAAATTTCACTGGGAGAGGATTAAAGAGGTATTTTATCAAATTTCACTAGGAGAGGATTAAAGAGGTATTTTATTAAATTTCACTGGGAGAGGATTAAAGAGGTATTTTATTAAATTTCACTAGGAGAGGATTAAAGAGGTATTTTATTAAATTTCACTAGGAGAGGATTAAAGAGGTATTTTATTAAATTTCACTAGGAGAGGATTAAAGAGGTATTTTATTAAATTTCACTGAGAGGATTAAAGAGGTATTTTATTAAATTTCTCTGGGAGAGGATTAAAGAGGTATTTTATTAAATTTCTCTGGGAGAGGATTAAAGAGGTATTGTATTAAATTTCACTAGGAGAGGATTAAAGGGGTATTTTATCAAATTTCACTAGGAGAGGATTAAAGAGGTATTTTATTAAATTTCTTTGGGAGAGGATTAAAGAGGTATGTTATTAAATTTCACTGAGAGAGAATTAAAGAGGTATTTTATTAAATTTCACTAGGAGAGGATTAAAGGGTATTTTATCAAATTTCACTAGGAGAGGATTAAAGAGGTATTTTATTAAATTTCACTAGGAGAGGATTAAAGAGGTATTTTATTAAATTTCACTGAGAGAGAATTAAAGATGTATTTTATTAAATTTCACTAGGAGAGGATTAAAAAGGTATTTTATTAAATTTCTACCTGAACAAATGCAATATTTAACAAAGAAAGTTGAAAGAAGGGATAAAGAATAACAGAAAGAGAAATAATGGTTAAATATTTTACAACCAGAAGTTTTTTTTTGCGGGGGTGGGGGTTGTCAAAACTAAGTTTTAGGATAAATTTATGTGAGTTAGATTTAAAAGTGAGTTGCAATTGATATGTGAGCCATCAAAATGCACGATAAGGGTGATCAAACATTGTGTTGCAAATATTTTGGCTAGTGTTTTGTGTTTACGCAATCATCAGTGTAGGGTAACAATTCCTACAGGTCATGCGATTACGAACCCAGCCATGAAGCCATCTTTTTCTCCATTTGCTGAGCCTCTACCTCAGGGTCAACAAACAATTGCCACTGGAATGAAAGAAATTAAGAACTATTAAACGCCAGATTCGGGCGATTACAGTAACAAAATTACAGAAGTCTTACAATAAAGACGAAACGTTGATGAACCTAAAACTTGGTTTGTTATCTCTCTCACTCTCTCTCTCTCTCTCTCTATATATATATATATATATATATATATATATATATATATATACATATATATACATACATATATATGTGTGTGTATATATATATATTTATATATGTATATATATATACACACAATTCTAGCATTGCTACAAATATAATTTGCTGATTTCTTCATGTCCTCTGATGAGAAGAATAACAAGAATAGCATTCTTTGAAACTCAGCGGAATAAGGATTTTGTAAATTGTTTATATATATATATATATATATATATATATATATATATATATATATATATATATATAAGAGAAAGAAAATTAAAACTGTAAGTTGAACTTTACAATCAAAATTTATTGTCCAACTGAATACTCCAAAAAAAACAATTTACAAAGAATGCTATGCTTGTTATTTTTCTCATCAGAGGACATAAAGAAATCAGCAAATTATATTTGTAATAATGCTAGAATTTGCTAGTTAAGGCATTAAGTGAAACTGCAATTTATTGTAGTTATAAATTAGCAAATAAAAAAAAGTGAAAAAATGTTGGATATTTAAAAAAAAAAATGAAAACAAACCGCGCATAATATTTCAGCTTGCATGAAAATCCTCTCAAGTTGATCCGAAATGCAAAATAGTTCTGTAGAGAGAAATGATAGGTCCTGAACTGTCATCTAGGCTTCAACCTCTGTCCCATCGACGAGATGTTGCATCCCTCTGCCTGTTCTACAAATACTTTAATGGTGAATGCTCTGACGAACTGCAAACACTTGTACCTCCCCGACGTAACTATCCCCGACAAACCCGACAAGCTACTAAGTCTCATCCCTTTACAGTGGAGATCCCTAGGTGCAAGAAAGCCTTTTACTCCAATAGTTTCTTCCCCAGAACTGCGGGTCTTTGGAACTCCCTTCCGGGATTCTGCTTTCCCAACTGCAATGATATGCAGAAGTTCAAGTGTAATGTTAACAAACATCTTTCTACTCTTCTCCCTTCATAATGACCCCGCTAATTAATTCCCTAATAGTAGCTCCCTGCTTCAAAGTGGCACTGTGCCTTGTTTGGGGTGAAAATTGAATAAAAAAAAAATGATTATATTTCAGAATGCGAAAGATTATGTAATTGTTTCCACAGTAAAACAATGTCGCAACTCACAAGCGCTATGAAAGTCAACGAACCGGAAGTCCAAGACTTGAGTTTAACCCTCATTTGGAAACATCCGAACTCGCGATTCGAAACCCGAATCTCTCGCATGCGAGGCAAGTACTCTGCCACTTTAGTAAAGGCTCCACACGCAAGAAAATCTGTTAACTAACACAGATCAGGCAACTCCTGGCGAAATCCAACTATGGAATAAACCTAATTTGTCTCGAGAAAGGGGTGTGGTTGAAAGAAATCAGCTAGAACCCATACCGATGTCTCACAAAACATCGCTTGGACGATGCCATCCAACATGCTAATCTAGCGAGAAATAAAGAATAGAATTTTCAGAATGTAAGAAATTTTATAATTGTTTCCACAGTAAAACAATATTTTACGACAAGGAAAATAATAGAACTTCAGCAAAGTCTTTCTTCTTTAAAAAGTCAGATTTATTGCATTCTGGAAATATAGCTCTGTGGTAGAGCATTCGACTACAGATCGAACGATCCCCTGTTCCTCAACATTTTATTTTATTATTATTAATGAGTTCAATTTAAGATAAAAGAAGAGGTACTATTTAAAATCGCCGCAAATCATTTCTTCGTTCGCATATTTTAAAACAAAACAATAATTAGAAGTGACTTTTTCCAGAGCATTCAACGTCAAGCCCAAATATTAGTTCAGGTGATACTGTAAATAAACACAACGGAATTTGAGAACGACATTACCATTATTTTTTTTTATCTTTTTTTTATTTATTTGCGAATTAGTCCAACGGGCGAATCTTTCTTCGTGATATCAAATAATCAATAGTGCATTCTATACATACATAATCTGCATAAATTAAAATATCATGTTTAAGCGTATTGTACGACCTGGCAACGCCGGGCGGCCAGCTAGTAAATATATATATATATATATATATATATATATATATATATATATATATATATATATATATATATATATATATATAATTATTCAGAATTGGTTACATTCGCTGTCACTTTTTACATGTACACTTGTAACGCTTAGATTGTATTTTCTGTTTGTTTTTGTAATAACGTGTCTCGTTACTGATATGTATATTTGTTCATAAATTGGTTGACACGCAGATCTTTTCTTTTTCTATATCCTATCTACATCAATTCTTACTTTCTCTCTTTCCCTCTTTAACTATATTTCATCATTCTTTCTTTTCTCTTTTAGCCCTTGTTTTCTTTATAGTAACCATTTATATCTTTTTTCTTTTTCTTCTCCATATTATATATTTTTTCTGTATTTTCTTTCTCTATTTATTTTCTTTCTCTATTTCTTTTTTCTCCTCTTAATCATTCTCTCGCCATTATAATTTTTTAACTTTATTTAGATTGTCCCTCCCTCTTTATATTTTATAATTAAAGTTCTGTGTTTTAAGGTTTTTTAACTCCAACTTTTAAAGAGTTCCTACCTAAAATAAAAATCCATTATTCAATGAACATTTGAATAGTCAAGTCGCTGCCTGATGATATCTGTTGTTTGATTGAAACAAGTGTATATCTCACAAAAATCGGGAATATGTGAATTTTCACGAAAAGCTTTTAGTCCTCTTTTCCCTAATTTTTCATCAAATTAAATTGAATTGAACTGCATACATTATATATATATATATATATATATATATATATATATATATATATATATATATATATATATATATATATATATATATATATGAAGATTCCACGAAGATTTATTCAAATTATTTGGAGAGAAGCTCGAAATGAAAAGTTTTCTGTTCCAAATTTTTGTAACGTAATTTCGTCTCATTTCCTTTATTGTTTCGTCTCCAAAACATGTATTCTAACATTCAAGTGTAGATAAAGGTAAAAAAAGAAGAAAAGAAAGTGCATTATTGGTCAGATAAGAATCAAATTAAAAGACCACGCCAAAAAGATTTTAGTGGTGTGAGTGGAACCGGATTTGGTGCCAAATTCTAGTTGCCGTCTCTTTCTCTCTCTCTCTCTCTCTCTCTCTCTCTCTCTCTATATATATATATATATATATATATATATATATATATATATATAATTGTATGCTTATGTGTGTGTAAGGAACACATTAACCCACACATCTATAGACAGATGTTTTTCTCTGTTTGTGTGTGTGTGTGTCTCTCTCTCTCTCTCTCTCTCTCTCTATATATATATATATATATATATATATATATATATATATATATATATATATATATATATATAACTACTTAATTTACTCATAAAATTAATATACGAAAGTATCGATTTATGCGTAAACTTTAAGTATTTACTTCAAAAGTACTCAAAACGTAGGTAGAGGTAGTTAGTAAGTTATAAAATATATATGGCGATGAAGCTAGACTGAATATTCCGCGTTTCATCCACTCTAGGACTCTTCAGGCTTATGCGCCCTTCTTTTTGAGTTGGATGTGCCTAAATCTTTTGTTCATTTACCAATTTGTATTTTTCTTGTGAATAAAAGATTTATATCTGAAAGTGTAGTATCTGTTCCGATGCTACACTTAAGTGAGTTTGTTTCGGTTAATGGAGGGGAAACCCTCTATACCGAGACAATTATTATTGTTGGTCCCTACCAGAGTGCCCCTTTTGTCTTTTTTTCGGGGAGATGATTTCCCCCCACAATAAAAATGACCTTTAAATAAATACCAATAAAAAGAAAAAATGTTTCCAATATGATTAAAAATTAAAATACAAAAATTAAAAAGGTTCCAAACCTTTTCACATTTTTGAGGAGAGGAAATATACCATGACTAGCATGAAACAAGGCTAAAGTTCTAAAATATAAGAACTTTAGCCTTGTTTCATGCTAGTCATGATATAATTTCTCACCTCAAAATTTGAAAAGGTTTGAATCCTTTTTAATTTTTGTATTTTAATTTTTCTTGCCTGATGTAATCAATTATGATTGAAACGCTCTGCACACCGTAGCAAGATATGAGTGTATTTATAATAATAATAATAATAATAATAATAATAATAATAATAATAATATATATCGTTATATATATATCGTTATATATATATATTGTTATATATATATTGTTATATATATATATTGTTATATATATATATTGTTATATATATATTGTTATATATATATATATTGTTATATATATATATATATATATATATATATATATATATATATATATATATATATATATATATATATATATATATATTGTTATATAGGATTGCGTTCCGAATAGTGAATTACTGGAGAGATGTGAAATCAGGATACAAATGCGGTGGTCGGGGCATCTTGTGAGAATGGATAACTCAATAGTTCCTAAGCAACTTTTTTATGGGCAACTGACAAATTCTTGCCATCCAATAGGACGTCCCCTGCTTCGTTACAAAGATAAACTAAAAGACAACCTTAAACGTTGTGGAATTTCTCTGAGTTCCTGGGAGAGTGAAGCAGGGGATCGCAGAGAATGGCGGAAGATGTGTTTCCTGGGAACCAAAGAATTGGAACATAACCGCCTTTGTCATAGGGGACGCCCTTTGTGCAAATATGAAGGCAAAACACAAGAAAAATCCACCTAAAAATGAATATGTATGCCACTGTGGTTTCAGAGCACGCAGCAAAGCAGGGTTATCTGTTCATTCGAGAAGGTATCTTTGACCGACGAGCATATGAAAGTTCACCATCTGCGGAGGAGTGTGCCGAACGTCTACAGGATTGCAATTACGCATGTGGTGTCACAGAGCTTAGGAGCTGCTGAACATTGCATACTGAACCCTCATTCATCGTCTTCGATAAGAGAATCCACCATATATATATATATATATATATATATATATATATATATATATATATATATATATATATATATATGTAAGAGAGCTCCTTCAGTCATTGACAGACTATGGTTACTCATGAAGGGGTGCCTGCGCGTGAAAGTCTTATTAGCAGGAGGTGCGTAATGTCCAACCACACCTCTCTTGAGTCGAAATTGTTTAATACCCGCAAGTAAAGTGTACAAGACGACTAGAAACAAATACTGAGATAGGAGGAGAGCACATACAACGCATAGAATTCCCAAATAGTCACCCATCTGGTACTAACCAGGTTCAACGTTGCTTAACTTCGGTGATCTGAGGAGAACCGATGTGTCAACGCGATTATCCCATACAATATATATATATATATATATATATATATATATATATATATATATATATATATATATATATATATATATATATATATATATATATATATATATATATATATATATATATATATATATATATATATATATATATATATATATATATATATAACTACTTCATTTACTCACATAAAATTAATATACGAAAGTATAAATTTATGCGTAAACTTTAAGTATTTACTTCAAAAGTGCTCAATACGTAGGTAGAGCTAGTTAGTAAGTTATAAGATATATATGGAAATTAAGCTACACTAAATATTCCGCGTTTCATCCACTCTAGGATTCTTCAGGCTTATGCCTGAAGCCTGAAGAGTCCTAGAGTGGATGAAACGCGGGATATTCAGTGTAGCTTAATTTCCATATACATTTTATAACTTACTATATATATATATATATATATATATATATATATATATATATATATATATATATATATATATATATGCGTGTGTGTGTGTGTGTGTGTGTGTGTGTGTGTGTGTGTGTGCCTGAAGCCTGAAGAGTCCTAGAGTGGATGAAACGCGGAATATTCAGTGTAGCTTAATCGCCATATTTATTTTATAACTTACCCCCTCTCTCTCTCTCTCTCTATATATATATATATATATATATATATATATATATATATGTATATACATATATATGTGTGTGTGTGTATGCATGTATTTATGTATGTATGTATGTATGTATGTATGTATGTATGTATGTATGTATACTTGTGTTCCTTTGTTAACAACGAGCCGCAGCTGTATTAATGGAGTCGACAAGAGAAGGTCCCACCACCCACCAAAATGTATTATAACCAACTTCGACGCCTTCCCTTCTTTCCAGAGGGCTTAAAGACGAACGGAACAAGTGCCAACATCGAAGATTAAAAGGAAGCCTTGTAGCAGAAAAGAGAAATACTGCACAAGTTCAACGAAATGAATTAGCTCCTTTAGAACAAATAACGCATGGGGTGTGGTCCAATTCATTGGTGTGTAAGAGGTACTCTTTCGGGACTAACGAACTCCACCTTATAGTAATCTCTCCAACCAATCAACAAAAAAAAACACAAAAAAACACAAGAATGTTTGATACGCCACCAGAAAAAATATATCTTATATTAATAATATATTTTTTTTATTTATATAGATACTAGCCTGTCTGCCCGGAGTTTCCCGGCTGTATGGAGGTGTGTGTTAAGCAAAAAAAAAAAAGTGGTAGTAGGAAGGCAGGCTCGAACCCGTACTACGAAGGAGGAAAAGAACGAGAAAAAAAGTGACGTCTCTGCCCTTGCATCCATCGTCAAACCGGAAGTGGCGAAGGTTTAAATTAAGGCTAATCGATCGAACCAAAAGTGGGGATCACTTTGGAAAAATATCGGCAGAAAAAATTCATTCCGCCCTTAACTAATCAAAAGAAAAAAAACTCATCAACTTAAAGAGAAAATAAAGGAATAGAGACATGTTTACAAAATCCGAAATTGAAAGAATGGTTGCAATTATTTTTGAATTTTTTACGTCATGCTTGAATTTTAATGTAGAGTCATCAAAATTAAATTCACGTATTCCGTTTGTTGAACTCGGTTCTTCTGGTATGCTTTCCAACTGACTACAACATGGTCCTCTTTAAGTTTAATGTAAACAAGTTTTTTGATATCTTATTTAAGAATAATTAATTTCTATCCAACTTACACCAACAACGATGTCGTCAAAAGCTGTCGTCTCAGGAACTACCTTACACTCATCAATCCGTATCCTCGAGTGGCTTTCGAACCTAGACAAACGCTGAATCCCTCGTAATGTTCTTTTTAGTTCGAATAACTTTCCAATTCAGTTATTACGGTGTTTTCTTCTCGATTCGCATAGGTGACTGGGAAAGTCTTCAATGTCAATCTAGAGTTTTGCCCCGCCCAGACGGTAGGTTGATATAGGTGCTTGGTATTCCCCACATAAAAAAATAATCGAAAATCGATAATCTAATAAATCCGATTGAAGAATAAACGGTACTTTTATAAAAAATCAACAGTAGGTTCTCTACAGTGCAATGTAGATTACGATGCATTGTGGATTAAGTCAATGCAGAAAGATATGCAGTTGCATTGTAGTCTAAATTGCACTGCAGAGAATCTACGCTTGATTTTATAAAACTTAGTGTTGAGACGATTAATCAGAATCGGAATCAGGAAATGGAAAAATCGGAACTTTTGAGGGTATCGGAATCGGAAAAATATGTGCCTATTTTTAGATGCCGAAAACGATTCTTTAAATTAGTTTTTATTTTTGATTTTGTTTAAAGCAAAATCTTCTACTGCTTAATGATTAAAAATGAATATCTATTGATTTTAAACTAAAATTCGATAGATCATCCCCGCACAAATGTATTTTTACATTTGAGAAAATATCTGAATATTCAACACGTGTTTTTTACGGTAATCCTGGAACAATAACAACTCTAAAATTTAATATTTAAGGATTTATCGGAATTGGAATCGGTAATTGTATCGGAATCGATATATGTATCGAAATCGGTAAGAATATTGGAATTGTCCATCACTAATAAAATTAATTATATATATTTTTTTATTATCGATTTTTTATACTTATCGGAGGCATTCCGATACAAAACCCATACATAAAGTACATTTGTGTGAATTGAGACACACAGACACACAGGCAGACACACACAGATACACAGAAACACACATAGATACAAAGACGGAAACATACAGATACACACACAGACACACGGCATACACAGACACAGGAACACACTTGGAAATTAAAAGACGTTTCAATTATACCAGTCATCATAGGAGCAACTGGGCTTATGAAAAAGAACTTTAAAAAGTACATAGCAAGCATACCCGGTGAACCAAGTGCAAGTGAAATACAAACGATTGCACTGAAAGGGACGGCTAGAATCCTGAAAAGATCTCTTGGTTGGACTCACTAAAATAGGGGTAAATGTCAGACATCTGGTTGGATGTCCCATCCCCTAGAAGAAAAAGTTTAAGAAAAATGAAAAAAAAAAAAGGGGGAGAAAACATGGACACACAAAGACACACACAGACACACAAAGACACAGATACACATAGAGACACACGCCACACAGACACACATACACACACGAGCACACACACGGATACAGACACACACACAGACACTTACACACACATATAGAGAGAAAGAGCTATATACAGATAGAGGGAGAGGGAGTTGATAGAGATGGTGTATCTAAAACTATGATGTTTGCATATTTTTGCGCTGTTTTCGTCAGTTCGTTGTTTGTTATTTTTTTTTTTTCGCTATTTTTATTTTATCTTTTTTCCTTTTGTAAACGCTATGCCAATTTCAACAAGCACGAAACTTCATCTAGGTTCAAAGGATTCGAAAAAACAAATTCCCAATGGAAAATACACTTCCGGATAAACTTGTTCCCTTTTAAAGTCACTATTTGCAGGATTATGTCGCCATTGTTTGTAGTTTGTTTAGCAAATGGCATTTTTTTTATATTTATAGCAATATTATGTTCCGTCTGCCTGCTTCCCTCCGGACTACAACTTGGATGTCTTCAAGTCCAATGTTAACAAATTCCTAATGAACCGCTCCCTTAAGTAAACACTTCATCAAATCTCCACACTAACGTAATGTACTTGCAATAACCCTTATCCCTGAGTGGCTTCCGGACCTTGATAAGTGGTGATCACTGTGTAAAAAAAAAAAAAAGATGAAAATAAAACGATTATGCATTGCTTAAATGCAACACACACATACACACACACAAACATATATATATATATATATATATATATATATATATATATATATATGATGAAAATAATGGAAATAGTATTCCGACAAAATAGAGAAAATAAAATAAACACATAATACGGTTTGTTCCTTTTTATTTTCTCTCTCTCTCTCTCTCTCTCTCTCTCTCTCTATATATATATATATATATATATATATATATATATATATATATATATATATATATATATATATATTAAATTTATTAATAAAAACATTGATGACTACATATTTGCATAGATGTTTCTGTAATCATCTGTGCTGGGGAGTTAAATTGTATAAAAAGTGTATGAAAAGTGTATGAAAACATTCAATAATCAAACTTAATCATGAGTTTTACCTCCACTGCTTTTGATGACTTTAAAAGTTCTTTGAAGCATGCTAGAAATAAGGCTTTCCATTAAGGTGCGGGGGGATTCTGCTCCAGTTTCTGAAGATGGCTTCCAGAAGTTCATTTTTTTTTTGTTGAATATTGTTTGCCATTTCGATAAACCTCTCTTGTCATCCATCCCTAAACATTTTCAATTGGGTTCAAGTCCGGTGAGCATGCAGGATTAGACCTCTTCAAAATTGACCTTTTTCTTCAAACATGGAAACTGATATTATTCCCATTCTCCAAGGTCTAAATTAGCTAAATATACCAGATATTGTGATCTTGGACCTTGGCTATGCCTGCCTCAAGAGCCGTGTAATTTTATTGCTGACGTTTTTCAAAAACGCTGCAAAATTTGGGATATTATGCCATATATAATGCAGGATGTCCCAAGAGATGGACTCCGTTTTCTTGCAGAAAGCTCAACGTCCGTCTTGCCATATGGATTGCAGCATCATTTTGTTGGAATAACCATCCATCTCCACACAAACGATGACCCTCCATCATCAAGATTTTTTTGTAGCATACTAACATAACCAGCTGCTGTCTGATGACCCTGCACCACCTGGAACTCCATCGTCCCTCTGTAAAAAAAGGCACCCCATACCATTACGGACCCTCCATCATTATGACGTGTGGAAAAAATTAAAGCAACATGTTTTTGTCATGCCAATATCGCTGGAAGCCATCAGGACCATCTAAATTGAATTTTTTCTCATCAGAAAACAGGAATTTCTTCCACTTTGGTATTCACGACCAAATTTAAGCGGTCCACTTTGTTACGTGGAATCGAGGAATTTGTTTACGCTTTTTATTTCCTATGCCTTTTTGTTGTAAGTGTCGTCTGATGGTTATTGAACTGCAATCAGCATCTGTAACCGCCTTAATTTGACTAGAAGAAAGTCCTCTGTCATTCATAACAAACCGTCTGATTATCCTACTCAATGCAGGATAAATTTTTTTTTGGGGGGGGGGCTACTAAAGGATTTTGCTTTTCCATAATTCACAGTGTTCTTTAGAAAATTGCAAATAACAGTTTTACTGTGATTTACCTTAGCTGCTATCGCTCGCTGTGACAAACCTTGCTTATGGAATCCTAAAATTTGAGAGCGCTCAACTACGGTTAGTTTTCTTGCTTTAGGCATGGTAACACCTTTACACAGTGATTGCTAATCTCTAACTGAACTAAACACATTAGAATTACCATAAATCTAACAATTTATACCTTTGGTCTTATAATTTTGATCATGGGTAAAAAGCCTAATTTAATAAAAATGCACATTTTTAAATAAAATTTTTTGAATGTACCTTTTTGTTTCCATAACCTTTTAGATTGTAGTATTAGTAACCTTAATTTGGACGAGTTTAAAATCTATCCTTAAAAAAGGGATTTCTTTCTAAAGATTTTTAAGTGGCCTTAAATTTGTGATCAGCAGTATATATATATATATATGTATATATATATATATATATATATATATATATATATATATATATATATATATATATATATATATCTCTCAAATATTAGTCATTCAATGAATTTAAAAATTTATGGCGTGAAATGCTTGAGTTTCAGATCAAAAGATTTTTATTATTCTATGTAAGACAAAGAATACATTTTAAATATTTTAACTCCTTATCCTATAGGATTTCGATGTCTACCATCTCTTCAGAGGAGAAATATTAGCAAAAGTCAGTGAAACATGGAAAATCACAATTAAAAATTGATTGAGTAATTAAAAGTCATAGAGTAAGGGAAGTTAAAGAAAAGTGTGTGTGTGTGTGTGTGTGTGTGTGTGTGTACTGGCTGTATATACTATATATGTGTGTGTGCGTATGTATGCCTTGTATGACTGTATATACTAGACATTTTAGTCCTTTAAAAATGAGCAAAAATTATAGACCGTTGACTTAAAATTATGCCAATATTGATGGTTTAATAGAGTTAAATTTGGGCTCATTTTCCATTAAATACTAATTCCTATTAATCCCTATTAATCCCTATTAATCATTCTAAGTTCACAATTTATAACGTTTGCCCGTTTTCAACGGACTAAAAACAGTCTAGTATATAAATAATAACCTTTGTCCCCCTAGCTATACCAAGCACATTCCTTCTCTTTTTCTATTATGGTAACAAAAAGAGAAAGATTTGATCAGCTTATCCATCATACATACATTTGTAATGGCGCGATAATATTCAGTAAAGAATTTTCTGCACCATCTTAATGTGGCATTACATATTTCCCTGAAAGTTTCCCGACTTAAATTCAATCTCTGTTCCCTTCCTATAAGATGTACAGACCAAGAACTGAAAAGAAGATAGATAATATGGAAAATTATTAGCAGTTGTTGTAGTTAGACGAATGTCTGCTGCGCATGTTCTACAGGGGGAACGATAGATTTTAGCAGCGGATATCATGTAGGTCAAGAGTGAAGGTCAGTCCTGTTAGTTTGTCGTAGCTCAAGACGAGAGCCATTCATTTCGTTGGGACCAAGTAGGGATGTTGCGATCAAATCAAGTACGCCATTTTCGATTATGCCGTAGCGATATCGGGTTGCCTTGCGTATATTCAATTTTTTTTTACACAGTGATCACCACTTATACAAGGCCCGGAAGCCACTCAGGGATAAGGATTATTGCAAGTACATTACGTTAGTGTGGAGATTTGATGAAGTGTTTACTTAAGGGGTGGTTCATTAGGAATTTGTTAACGTTGGACTTGAAGACATCCAAGTTGTAATCCGGTGGGAAGCAGGCAGACGGAACAGAGTTCCACAGGCGTACAGTTCTAAGAAAGAAGCTTTGTTCATGGAATCCGCGTTTTGATTTAGGCACAGATATAGATTGGGGGAAATTTTTCACAGTGGATTCAGCTAGACGGGTGTTTTTCGTGAAAGATTGGCGAGGGGGGACCAGAGATTGGAGTTCAGACGAGCACCTGCCATGGAAATAACGATAAAACAAGGATAGGCTCGCAACGTCTCTCCTGTGGGAGAGAGGTTGCAGGGTAGAGAAAAGGGCATCCCCCACTAAGCCACGAAGTCTATTTTCTACTCTGTCAATGCAGGATGGGCTATTTTAGCAGCTCCTGCCCAGATATGGCAACAGTATTCCATCCTTGGACGTACTTGGCTTTTATATAGATAGAGAATTGCATCAGTAGTGAGATATCTTCTGGAGCGGTAGAAGAATCCCACCATCTTTCCAGCGACCTTGGCAACAGACTTGATGTACGTGTTCCATTTCAGATCAGGAGTAAAGGTCAACCCCAGAAGCTTGTCAAAACACGGGGCCTCACCTTACTAGACTATTATTATGAAAAAGTTAAAAAGTTGGATAATAAACTTTATTATTATTTTGATAACTGTTATCTAGACAAAAGGTATGCAGAGAGAGTTTTAGAAAGAAAAGAATGTTTAATAAAATATTTAGTTTAACTTAGACACAATCTAGTAAAAATGCGGTGGATAAACAAAATAAGTTTAAAGTACCAGATAGAAAAACGTGATTCAAAAGTCACATGTTAAAAGGCGTGGGTTGAATTACGTCATAGTAAGGATTGGTTCGAGTATATACAAACAGAGATACAGAATTAGAGACGAGACAGGCCAGTTGGTAATCGTTCAGCCGTGGAAGAGCAGAGAAATGGAAAGAATGTGGGATAATAATCTGCGAGCAATCTTCCAACAGGAAACCATTCGGAATAAAAGTTGTCCGAAAATATAACCGGAAATTTGAAGTCGTTTCTTTGGATGAATGTCCGTTTTAGTTTTGACCGGTTCATCAACTAAGATCCAGGTGAAGAAGGTAGTGTTTGCCTGTTTGACAAGATATAATTTTCCCGGATGTCCCATTCCTTTGTTGTTTAGAAAATGTTGTTGATAAATTGTTATATATCCCGTTTGTTGAACTGTTGTTGAAATTAGATATATCTGTTTATTATGTGTTAAAATGCACACACACACACACACACACACACATACGCAATCAGTACAACATAAACGACTACATAACATATACATAGTTTATTTCCTTGTTTACATATACATGCTTCATAGACACTCGCGATACAATTATACAGAACCCGCCAATATAATAACATATATCGATTTGGTGTCGTGACTATTCAGGTAGCTGCAACCCGCATTAATTTATATGATTGTATCTGTAAGAAATAAGAGCGACTGGGTTAATCAAAAATGTATTCTGTCTCAACCAATTCCACCCCAAATTATACATTAGACGGAAAAGCCATTAAAATGATTGTACGTAAGATATATCAATACTTTTGATACAGATTCTGCTTTCCTTTTTCGTTTTTCTTTTTATTTATTCATTTATTTTTTATTTATTTTTTTTGTTGTAGTATGTAGTAGTAGTAGTAGTAGTAGTAGTAGTAGTAGTAGTAGTAGTAGTAGTAGTAAGTAATTTCAAGATATCGCCATGAGCGTTTTTTCCCGGAGACGAGAAAGTACTCTGGTGAGATTTATGTGTTACCATCTACTTAGGCGTTTTATCAGGCGAGGTTTGGACAAACAGCAGGCCACCTTGAGAAAAGGCCAAACCAACAGACATGGCAACTCTTTAGCTTTTATTTTCCCATCGGACATCGGACCTCTATCACCTTTGATATCACGAAAGAAAAAGAAAACGAATACACTTTTCAGTTGAAAAGGGGCGAAGCTGTGTGGGAGTGGGCTCCAGGCTTCCAACAAGAAAAACACTTTCGTGCTTGATGATAGCAATGGCTGCAGCTAATCAACAACACTGCAATTGGCGGGAAGATAAGCAACAGGACGTTTTGGTATACGGACGTTTAAGCCTGGATAATTTGGTCCTCGGACTTTTGGGTGATTTGGTTACATAATTTAACCTGGATAATTTGGTTTACGGACATTTCAGTCTGAATAATTTTGTTACCGGACGTTTTTACCTGGACAATTTTGTTACCGGGCGTTTTAGCCGGGATAATTTGGACACAGGATGATTTAGCCTAGTTTTGTCACTGGACATTTTAGCTGGGAGAATTTGGACAGGACAATTTAGTCTAGATATTTTTGTCGCTGGACATGTAAGGAGTTGAGCAGCGAGATGTATGTTTACATTACATTTAAACTTTTGTATGTTAGAACAGTCAGTGAAGCAGAAAACCGGGAAGGGATTCCAAATTAGCTAACGGAGAAAAAGCTTTACGGTATCGAAGTATCTTTACAGTGTAGGGGTGGGATTTTGCTACTTGTCGAATTACTCGGAAATATTTACGTCGAGGGGGCACAAGTGCTACGAGTTCGTCAGAGCACATCCTATTAAAATACTTGTAAAATAGGCAAAAGGGTGCAAAATTGCAGTGATGGGACAGGGATTGGAGTTTGGTTGACAGTGCAGGACCTATTAAATTTTAGACTCTTTTTTTTACCCTGTATAAGAGTGATGGACTAGCAGTAGATGAACCAAGCCAGATGTGACAACAAAACTCCATTAATTGGCCGAAGGTGGCTTTGTAGAAATATAGATATAATGTATCCGTTACGCTCGAACCGTGTGCGTTACCATTCTGAACTGTCTCGGACACCTTCATGACAAAAGGCCTAGTCACGCATCATAAATAAATACATGTAACGTAGGTACCGTTGCAGTTACAAACAAACAATAAATAAATCCGGATCGGCATTTTTTTCTTTTTAACAAAAGCATTTATTGCCGTTTCTCTCCCGTCTCAAAACCATTTAAAAAGTCTCGCTGCCACATGTCCATCAAACCTGGGTACGTTTCTCTTTCTTCCGACCGCATGCTTATACCACTATCAGCCGGTCACTGAGGTGTGACCGACAGACGTTTTATAGTAAATGTCTTAAAGCGGTCTCATGAAGATACGAAGATGGGCCAGTCATTAGAGTCTGTGTAGCAAGAAGAAAATCATACCTGAGATGTTGGATCTGGGTGTGGCTCCTTTCTTTTCTCAAGATGATCTCTTCACCCTGGTGGCATTCTGGTGGGAATCTTCATCTCTTTGTCCTCAGGGCCGCCTTTCGACTTCAGACATCTATGAAGGCATTCATGGCAGACACAAAAAAAAAAACGACACGCGACACAATTATAATATACATAAGGTATAACTAACTATTTTATTTTACATTAGAGATACAATATATATTACAAAAAAAAAACAATTTAAAAGTGGACAATAGGCTTTTCAAAGCTAACTAACCTACCCTAACTAGTGTTGAGGGAGGGGGTGGGCCCCCTCATTTACGGAGAGACAAAATATGCGTCCTAACATCATGGTGGTCGTGCAGGAAAAAGACAGAAAGATAGCAAGGGAATTATGGGAAGGGATTTCTTTGTATCTCTACGCTCATGGCCAAATTACCACTGGTCCATGCTGCAGAGTGTGTTAGAAACAGTGGCACAAAGAAATAGTGCCACATGCTGGCTACAGCCGGCCAATTCTCGCTTTAACTTTACACGTCCGTCTCCTTTTGTATCGACTTTTTCTTTGCCACGTGATGTCCTTTGTTTCTTCCCATTTTCTTTTTGAGCCATCTCGCACACACTTCCTAATTTGCATAGGCGTTCAAACCCTGCTCCTGATGCTAATACAATCGCTTGCCAGCCATCCTTCGGTTGCTGCTAATATTTTCATATGCGCTCATACGCGCTCTGTTACATAAGATACTCTCAGGTGTGAGTAGTTTTCTAGCACAGTAGCTGGAGGCTACCTTTTTGAACAATTATTGATGTATGAGACATATTGTTAAAATTTCACAAAAATCCGAGGTATTTGGATTTTCACGAGAAACTTCCACCACTTTATTATTTACCCTCTTTGCATAAAACTAAAACTAAACATAGCCCATATTATCCACCCTTTCAACTAGAAATTGTGTTCCCAAATTTATAATGATCGGTTAATTAGTTTATGTGTTGAATATGTACATAGAAGTGTATAAACATATATACAGATCTAACTTTATACATGTCTTTATATAAATCTGAATATCTGTCAATCTGTCACAAAAATCATTCGTCTAGCTACAACCACTATCAATAATTTTCCCACTCTCTATCCGTGCTTAAATCTAAACGCAAATTACATGAAAAAAAAAAATTCTTTCCTGTTCTGCTGGTCTGCTTTCCAGCTAACTACAACATGATGGTCTTCAAGTCAAATGTAAACAAATTCTTGTTGAAACGTCATCTTAAATAATCAAAGCGTGCGCAATTTCCACCATTAATGATTACTATCCTGTTGTTACGTTTGATCACCGAAGTTAAGCAACTTTGGACCTAGTCAGTGCTAAATGGGTGACCATTTGGGAATACTAGGCGCTGTATGTGCTCTCCACTTATCTCGGAATTGTTTCCAGTCGTCCAGGACATTTCCTTGCCACTGGACTCAAAACAGTACCGATTCAGGAGAAATGCGGTTAAGGATTGCGCAATCCTTGCCTTACAAGTACACGCAGCTGCCCCATACAGTGGGTATCCTTTGTCTTTCGATACTGAACGGAGGCATCGATTTGTTACGGTAAGATGTTTTTTGAAAATCATCAACAACATAATGTTTATCATAGACATATCTATACTTTATTAGCAGGGAGACCCGACGTTGTCCGGGATTAAATAGGAATCAACGAATATTCTAAACTTCCCATACTTTTATTGTTATCAGTGAAATCACCTTTTTCCAATCAAATCGATTGATTGCCTGCTCTAGTCGGGGACCTACTGCGGTGCACTGAGAAGTAGTTTCACATGCCTCGTCGCAATGACTTAATTCACAATACATTGTAGTCTATATTGCACTGTAGAGAACCTACTGCTGAGTTTATAAAATTATTTTTATATGATCATTAGAATTAAAGTTTAAAATGAAAAAGTCAAATATTATAGTTCAGTTGTGCTCCAAACAGAAGCCTTCATTTTGAAAGTGCCCCTATCTTATCCAAGAACCTACTGTTGATTATATATACCAAGCCCTTCTGCTTGTGTGCTGATAAAACTTCTCCAGTGCACTTATCGTGTTAGGCTATACAACTTTGGTCAAAATCGGACCGTTCTTTCTTTAATCGGATTTTTTCGAATGTCGAGTTTCGGAACTTATCGGAGGCATTCCGATACAAAACGTATCTAAGAAGACTGCTAGACACAAAAAATACATTTATGTGAAATTTCAAAAGATCGGCCAAGCCGTTTAGGAGTCTATAGGAAACGGACACACACACATAAACAAACACACACACACACAAAGTGTCCTTTATATATAAGTAGAGTCCTAGCTTTATATATATATATATATATATATATATATATATATATATATATATATAAACCGAAATGTTTGTGCGTATGTGTTAGTGTAGTGTTTGTGTGTTCTCTATAGAAATAAATGTTAGAGAATCTACATGACGTTGAAAAGTGTAAATACTCCGGGGAGGACAATGGAAGTGGTTCTGAACTTCTACATTACCCTCTATGTACCGAAATCTACGTCCCTCCCCCTTCACCTCTTGGAACCGAACTCCCTTTAAACTTCAAATATGTTTATTCGGTTTTAATTAAAGTTGGACAACGCGTATAAGACTAGGGGATGAAACGCGTAGGGGTTGAATCAGCAAAAACAAAGAAAGTAATATATTATTATAATCCTAGTGAAAAAGTACAATAAAGTAAAACTGCAGTTTAGTGGCCTGAATATAATGTAATAAAAAATTGTGTACAAGCAATAAATATTGTTTTATCTTGTTTTTGTTAAATATTAGTATAAACGAGGAACCATTTTGAGTTAAAATCGATTTAGTATTACGCTTGTAAACTTAAGAAAAACACACTTGAAATGTGTACATGAGTAGAAGATGAAAAAAAAAACAAAGAAAGTACTGAGGTGTTATGAGCATAATGAAAAAGTATGTAGTTGTAATCCAGTAAAACCGCAGTTTAGTGGCCTGAAAATAATGCATAGAAAAATTGTGTACGAGTGATGAATATTGTTTTATCTTGCTTTTATTAGAAACTATTTCTAGTTAAAATCTATTTAATATTACGCTTGTAAACTTAAAAATAATATGCTTGAAATATATACACATGTTGAAATAATCGCAAACTTCCATTTCTATGAAACCTTCGCGGTTTCCCCCCCCCCCTAACGGTTATCTCAACACTAACTGGACGCCCAGTGTTTCCCGGTCGTACAATACGTTTGAACATAATATTTTAATTCATGCAGATTGCGTATATATTATTATAGAATCAATCCTTTATCGATTATTATATATTACGCGGAATAATTTGCTTGGTGGACTAATTCGCAAACTATTTACGTCTCTTTGCCAGTGTAACGTAAAATATTCCCCTGTAAAAGTCCTTTATATATCTATAAGAGCAGAAAGACTATTTTTAAGATCGGATTTTTTTTCAATTTTCAAAAATGATTTGCTGAGATTTTATTATGTCCTTTAGACGGTGTACTGTAAAAAATTCCCCTGTAAAAATTATTGTTTTTTTTTTATCTATAAGAAAGAAAGACTATTTTTGATTGGATTTTTTTTATTTTCAATACTTATCGGATGAATTTTTGTACAAAATATATCTAAGAACACTGTCAGACATATAAAATAACTCTGTGTGAAATTTGCAAAAGATAAGCTTAGCCGTTTCGGAACCTATGAGGAAGGAACTCACACACACATATATACACACACATACACACACACAAACACACATACACGGGGACTTTTATATAATACTAGCGAGGGGTACCCGGCGTTACCCGGGTGTTTGGAGGTGGGGGTTAAAAAAAAGTAAGTATGAGGATTGAACCCGAACCGTTGAGGCAAAGTTGTAAATTAAAGTGTGAAAAAAAAAGTGAGATGTTAACAATTGCCCCACCGCGAGGTGCTAACAGAAACACGTTTGAATTTATTTAATTACTTGGATTTAGCAGGTGCCAGTTTTAATGAGTTAATGATGTCAAGTTTGACTGTGGGATGGTATTCATTTACTGCTGAACGTTTCCCCCCCCCCAAGATGTTATAGGAAAAAGACTAACCCACATGCGGCGAGCGACAAATATTGAATATTTATCTTCCCGAAATCGAGCAAATTAAATAGATTGGCGAGCTTCGTTGTTAACTGTGAGATATTACGATTTATATGTGATATAAAAAGTTTTAAAAAGTTGTGAAGCGAGCGACCGCTTCTCTGAAAAAAAGCCTTTTGTTGACATACAGAAAAAGCGAACACACATACATACATTTTCGCTTTTATATATATATAGATAATATAATATAATATAATTATAGAGATAGAGATGAGGTACCATTTTGAGTTAAAATCCATTTAGTGTTACGCTTGTAAACTTAAGAAAAACACATTTGAAGTATGTACATATGGCGAAATGAGTGTGAGGTGGAAGGTAGAGAAAAGTCGAAGTAATATAGTCTTATGAACATAATAGAAAGTACATAATAGTAAGCCGGTAAAACCGCAGTTTAATGGCCTGAAAATAATGCAATAAATAAAAAATAAATATTGTATTATCTTGTTTTTGTTAACTTAGAAACAATTTCTAGTTAAAATCTATCTAGTATTACGCTTGTAAACTTAATAATAACATCCTTGAAATACGTACATATGCTGAAATAATTGCTAACTTTCATTTCTTCGAAAACTCCATGTTTTTTTTTCTAACGATTATTTCAGAATATGTAAAGATTTAAAGCGCATTTTTAGAAATTACATGCGTAATACTAAGCAGATTTTTAACTCAAAATGGTTCCTCATTTCATTTCATAATAAATTATTATGTTTTGTTCAGAACACTAAACTGCAGTTTCACCAGTGATCCTCATTCAATCTCGAGCATCGTCAGGTCTTTCTGCTAGTATGAAGATAAATGCAAGACTAAAAAACAAAAAGTCAAATGGATGTATATATCAAAACAATGATAAAAATTAAAGTATATGACGATAAAAGCAATTTAGATATGTCACTGTTTGCTTGTGTTTGTCGGGATAAAAAGGTCTCTCACATTTCGAGTGACCACTGTTCGGGCTGTAATAGCAACAGCGGTAGAGCTTGTGGTGACTTTTTTTTGTTTATTTATTACATTTTCACCCCAAACAAGGCACAGTGCCACGTTGATGTAGCGGCTATTATCGGGGACATATAAGTTGCAAGGATATTATGTAGGGAGTTGAGCAGCAAGATGTCTGTTCAGATTACACTTGAATTTCTACATGTAAGCACAGTTGGGGAAACAGGAATCCGAAAGGGAATTCCAAAGTCTAACAGTCCTAGGGAAGAAACTATTAAAGTAGAAGACTTTCTTACATCTAGGGATCTCTACTGTGTAGGGGTGGGGTTTTGCTGATTGTTGGGTTTATCGGGGGGTATTTACGTCGAGGAGGTACAAGGGCTTGTAGTTCGTCAGGGCATCCACCATTAAAATACTTGTAGAACAGGCAGAGGGATGCAACATTTCGTCGATGGGACAGAGGTTGAAGATTGGATAACAGTTCAGAATGTATCAGGTTGGCAACTCTCTTTTGAACCCTGTCCAGGAGCGAGGGACTTGTAGCAGGTGCGCCAGTCCAAGTGGGACACCAATACTCCATACATGATCGAATTGTGGCCTTATAGAGGCACAGGATACTTTCAGGCATAAGTAACTTTCTAGCACGGTAGAGAGAGCCCATTTTCTTCGCAGCGGCCCTTAAATCGTGAAGTGATTCCTACGAAATGGGTGTGATTGTTTACATTCTTTTAGATTATTTATTTCCATAACGCAATATCTATGGTAAAAGTACAAATTAGTTAACACCCGAGAATTCGTCGCCCCACCCAAACAAAAAACACAGACCCATGGATGATTT